>NC_051863.1:34500045-34737545 GCF_015732765.1 Culex quinquefasciatus
AATTTTATTGATCGAATTGCCAGGGATTACCAATCCGAGAGAGTCATGATGTGCTATTTTAAAATTTATTTTAATTTTCGGATTGAATCAGATTGAGAGAAAGGAGAGCTAAACTCTAAGCAAAAACTGTATCGAAAGGGGTCGCACAGCTTAAAACGTTGTGATAGAATCGTAAAAGTAACCCGACCGAGAAGCAATAACGCTTTATCTGATGATGGGCACGGCAGCAGCCCATTTCTGGTCCTATCACTGTGGCTTATCGTGTAATGAATGTCGTACCCAAAGCTGAGATAGTGAGAAAAGGGCTGAAATGTGTTGCTTTCTGACAATTATCGTAATTTTAATAAGGGGTTTATCTTTTCAGAAATGATTCAATGTTTGTTTTATAATATTTTTGTTTACTTTTATTATAATAATTTCATGCTGGCAAAATATTCCAATTCCTTCAAAACTAAACAAATGAATCTGTTTTTGATGAGTAGGTTGGAGAAGCACAGGGTCTAGGATTCCGAGCAACTGCACAGCTAAAAAAGTAGTAATCCAGCTGCGTGTAAAAGGCCTGGGTGTAAAATAAATATTGCATTATTTTATGCAATTTTATGTAATTTTACACCCTGAAATATGTAGCCCGTCACTATGGGAAACCTACTTCACCGAAATGTCAAGCTCATATATGAGTTTATCCTACCAGCTTTTAATCGGTTTTATGGCCGAGTGGGCTAAGGCGCCAGTCCTTACTGTTGGTGCTGGGTTTGAATCCCGTCCGCTGCAACTTTTTTTTGTGTTTGCAAAAATTGTACATGCAGTGTGTAATATTAAGTGTTTATTTTGACGAAGGTGATGTGCATGCTTTTGCATGCGATTTTACCATCGGATTTTTTGCTGTGTGGGTAGACCAGTATCGGAAGAAAGCTCCTAACATTCTTGCACGTATCAAGATGAACATGCTGCGGTTAATGTGGATGTCGAGTTGATTTTCTGCCACAGATTGCCCCACCCAGTTTGAATTCTTGTTGTGTGGAGCAAACGGTACCGTTGGAATTTCTCTGAATAGAGTTGTAACGGCAGTCATAACAGTCAACATTAATGGCTTTGATGCTGATCGTTGAATGAAGTGTTGTAATCTTGACTTTGAATTTAGTTAACAGTAGGACTTGAATTTCACGGAAACTTTGTTTTTCAACAAAAAACAAAAACTGTATATCATTGATTACACTGATGTAAAGAATAACTCGTGGTGCATCATCTCTACGTGGAGGTTCGTAACCACCCTAGAATTTAATATAAACTGTTGTTCAATGTTTCTTGGCTACTACCATTTTTTTATTCAAGACTAACCTGGGCTAAATTTTAACAACTTTGTATGGGTGTTGTTGTTGAAGTTCGAGTCAGATTCAGTGCCAGAGTCGAGATAAAAATTTGGTTTCCTGGAAAATTTGGTAGGATTAACATGACCAACAACTTTCTTGAAGGAAAGAAACCCCAAAAATATTCCTCATAAGTCTGATTTTCCAAAACACCCTAATCATGAACCAACCTAATTTCAACCATGCCTAAAGTTGCCTGCCTTTCACGTTTTTTAAAGATTGTGTAAGTTATCCTTATACGATCGTAGCTGATTTCTGAGAAAAGGCCTGCAAAATTCAGCGTCAGTCATTTTTAACGATTTAAGAAATTTTCTGATCATTTCAATAAAAATAATTTTAAATTATTGAAATTTACTCTAATATTTTTAATGAGATAAATTATCTGGTTGTAGACAATTTCAAAATTTATGCTTAATTGTGAAAAATGGAAATATTTTATCAAAAAGATTGGGAAATTTCACAAAAGTTTCATATTACATTGAAATTTGAACCAATATATCTCAGAAAATATTTGTACAAAGTTTAGAGAGAATATTGTAGAAAATTATCTCAAAATTCATAATTGTAGTTTATGCAACAAGTTGCAAAAAGAGGATTTTTCAGCACGAGTCGTACATTTATCCAACGAGGTTCACAGAGTTGGATAAATACGTAGAGTGCTGAAATAAAAGTTTTTTGCAATTCCGAAAAAACACCCATTAAGTGAAATTTGAAGTTAAATTTTCATGTATTTTGTCAATAAATCGTTTAAATAAAAAAAATGTTGAAAAGTATTTTTTTTTCGAAATAAGAGCTGAAAAGTTCAACTTTTCAACACCCATTTCAGTACTGAAAAGTAGAACTTTTCAGCATTTATTTTGAAAAGTGTTGCTATTCGATTCAGTTATTTTTGGTACATAAAAGTAGGCTATTTCGTCGCCTAAAAGCAAGTAGTTTCACGACGGAATTGCAAAAAATATTTTTTTCAGTGAGGCTTTTCTTTCATTAAACTTTATTACTTCATGAAAAAAATGCAAAACTTTCGAAAAATTTAAGCTAAAAGGCCTTTTAACTCTGAAACGGTGCACTTTATCATAAATATGGCAAAGTATTTTTCAATCGCGAATTAAAAAAACTGTCAGCGTCTTTGGGTTCCATAGAACCAAAAAAATCGAAAAATAAAAAAAAACCTATTTTGGGAGTCCAACTTTCAAGTCTTTGAAATTGATAAAAGGATGAATATTTTATTAGAGTGTAATTTTTTTTCTTAATAGTCATTAGGATAATCTACAACTTTGTCAATGCCAACAAATTGATAAAAAAACCCCATCTCAAGCTACAGAATGTTATAAATTTACAGCCCGCAATATTGTATAGAAAAAATAAATTACAAAATTTATTCCTTTAACATAGGAAATACTATATACAAAGTTTCATCTGAATCAAAAAATACAGAGAAAAATTAATTTGCGAAATAGTATAGAACTACTCAGCCTTACCTATGGTTTTATTTGTCTTTGGGATAATTTTAGAAAAAAATGTTGGAGTTTCAAAAATCGACGATTCTGTAAACAAATGCAGGCAAACAAACATAGCAGGAAATTATTCAAACTGTCAAAAAAATCATGTTTGTTAGAGTCTAATGCCTCTTTAAGAAAACGTGGAAATTTTTTTTTCTTGAATCTGCGAAATCACTGTACTGTTTTTTTTTATTTAATGACGAAAAAGAGGTCACCTTACTTAAATTTTAATGTTTTCTTATGATAAGTGCAAGAACTTTTAATAAAATTCCACATTTTTTAAATAGAATTTTTCGAGGAATATAATAAACATATTTTCAAACAAAGTCTCTTTAGCCCTGACAAAGTATTTAAAGTTTTTTTGCGACCTTTTTGAATATTAGTTTACATTTTTGAAACTCAATTATTACGTTAATGCTCATTATGGTGGCCAGAATAAAATACCTCCTGCTCCACAACCGGAAAACGTATTTTTTTTGAGTAATTTTAAGCAACTGCGCCAATTTTGAGCGAAATTGGTTGAGATTAACCCATTGATAACCGAGCCTAATGTTGGCGATGAAAATGTTTTGCATAAAAAAAAAAAATTTTAAACGGCTAAAACTTTTCAGGATCGTGTTTTACAGATTTGGTATGTTCTACAAAGTTGTAGAGCATTAAATTTCCAATGAGAATCTCACTTTTGGGTATATTTGGTAGAAGTATCGGACCGTGCAGACCAAACCGTAAGAAAATTGAGGTGTTCATCAATATTTTAGATTTTTCCATACAAACTTCAACCTCGAGTATGTTGACCGATTTGCTCATATTTGGCCCAGAGTCCTAAATAAGTCAAGGAACAGTAATCAGCTTGTGGAGCGGGGTTTTGGAAAAAGTCTCATATTCTGGGCACCCTAATGCTCGTACTTCGTTCCTCCTAGTTTCAGTTAATTTTTATTAAACAATTAATCTGAAAATTTCCACTGTCAAACCTTCTCAAAAGTGCAGTTTAGTGTCGTTCCTAGTTGGACGTGGACCTCCAACTCTCTTCTGGAACGGACTCCACCCAGCTAGAGAACGCCCACCCGCTAGGAAGCAAACGACGAACCCCCCGCTATTAGCATCATCCACACACACCCTATTTATTGAATCGCCCGCTTCTTTTTCGCTTCGAAACCCTTACTTTCCCTCCCCCAACACTATCATAAAGTTTCATTTTGATCGCAACTAACGTTGCAAAAAATTGAAGCTCTGGTTGGACGGGCTCCACTTTTTGAATCGAAAAGGCAAAGTTTCATCAACCTTCCTCGAAGCTACACCAAGTGAGGCACGGTAAAAAATGTTTTATATGAATAGTGTAAAATGTATCATGATTTATTTGCTTTTTTAAATTTTGTTTGACATATTCAGAGTTTTTATTTTAGATGTTCTTCAACATACAAAAGTATTCATAATTAAATGTTAAGTCTTAGACAAAAAACTTTTTTTTGCAGTGTAAAAAAGCGTGTGCGTAAAATTGGAAAAGGATGGAGTGGGCGGAAAATGAGCCTTTGGAGGCATTTTATTACGTGGGAGGCCTTTGGTTCAGTTGATCAACTTAGAGGGTGGGTTATTTATGAGGGTTGGTGTGAATCGGACAATTTTGCAACGGAAAAGTAGCTCTAATTTAAAGTCGTTAAAGTACGTGCTTCTGAATAATTTCCGGTACACTGTGGGAAGCTTGAGGAAGTTTTGCATTAAATACCCCCTCCCTCCTTTTCACTGTTTTCACCGGTGCAACTTTCCAAACTTAATTTCTGTAACCGTACACCCAGGCCTCATTAAAATTCGCAATTACTCACCGTTCGGTTGCCGAGGTTTTTCACTTTGCACACGAGCAGCACCGTCTTGCCGACGAGGCCAGTTATGTTGGACGGGATCGATGCGGTGTCGAAGTAAGGCCCAGTTCCCGGCGTTGGCCACTCCTGGAGGAAGTCGGTGCGAAACTTGCGGGACGAGCCCACCAGTTCACCTGAAAAATAAAATGAAATGGAGACAGTGTTAGGAAATTTAAATCTGACATTTTCAAAAAACTACAGTTTTTAAATGTAACGAAAGTAGCACCTTTTACCTCATGCAAATTTGCATGATTTTTTCAGTGTGTGATGCGATTTAATCTAAAAAACACTTCCCAAGCCATGTTCCGTTACGGTGTTCCTTTCCAACCGGAAATGTTCACTCAAGAGTGCAAAAACCGCTCTAATGTGTGCTGCCATTATTTGCCAGTTCATTACGCTTTTCCTAAGAACTGTGGCACTAAAAACACACACAAAAACCGCAGTAAATATAATTCACCTGCCTTTAAACAAACATCCCAAACCATAATCCAATACACAGCCCGTCTGACCACGATGACACGTACGAAAGCCACAAACAAACTCACCAGCTTTCGTATAGAGGAGTGCACTGGATTGCATAAACATTTCCGGAACTGGAGCAAACACACATACCGAAACAGGCGAAAAAACCCGCCGGAGCAACAAATCCGATTGCAGTTTGTGTTCCATTTCCGGGTAACTTCAACCAGGGAGAAAGGAAAAGCAAGAGAGACAGAGGTCAGACATTTCTGCACGGAGATCAACATTGTGTGTTGAACGTCAGGCGCAACAACGGGCCGGAAAAGTGCACACAACACAGTGTACAACACACATAAATGGGAGAAAAATATTAATGGACAAAGGTTAGGGAGAGTGGATTCATAACCATATTCATTATTAATTGAAATGTGTTTAAAATTTGTTAAAAGTAAAATTTGAAATTCTTTTTTCACAACTTTAAAAATATTAAAATTCCTGTCTTAGAAAATTTTCCATAATTTCAAAAATGTTTAAAATTTGAAATTTTCGGTTTTCAATGAAAGCATTCGCTTTGAAACATCATTTTATCGTTGCAAAATTGGTCAAAATTTGCCCATTGTTTCAAAGACATTTGATTAAACACTTTTTTTTATTAAAATATCAAAATAATACGAAAATGTGGTGTTCGATCATTGACAAATTGTGCAATTTGACAAAATCAAAACAATACCTTAAATTGGTATGATAGCACATTTTGCTCTTGAGCAACTCTCTACGAAATCGGCCGATTTCGACCATTTTTATTTTTTGTATTTTTTTATTGTGCTTAAACTTTGTGGGGGTCTTCCCTATGACCAAATAAGCTATTTTGCGTCATTGGTGCCCATACAAGTCTCCATACAATTTTGGCTGCTGTCCATAAAAAAATGGTATGTAAATATTCAAACAGCTGTAACTTTTAAGTGAATTTTCTGATCAATTTGGTGTCTTCGGCAATGTTGTAGGTATTGTTGAGGACTTTAGAGAAAAAAATAGGTACACGGAAAAAAAAATTGAAGATTTTTTTATCAACTTTTTTTTCACTAAAACTCAATTTCCCAAAATAATGTTTTAGGGGACAAACATCTGCAACTTTTGAGCCATAGAGAAACATGGTCAAAAAATCTGCCGCCGAGTTATGATTTCTTGAAAAAGTAGTGATTTCTGGAAAAAAATCAAAGTTACATGCAAAAACAAGTTTGACATTTTTTTTAATGCAAAATTGAATTTGCAATCGAAAAGTACTTAACAGATTTTTTGATAAAGGGCTTCGTTTTCATGATATAGCCACCGAAAGTTTGATTTTAGCGAAATATTTGCAATTTTTCAATTTTTAAAAATAGTGACCATGAGTGACCATTTCTAAAAATATTTTTTTTGAAAAGCTCAGAAAATTTGCTATACAATTGTCTAAGAGACATTGGAAATTGGACCTCGGGTTGCTGAGATAGTGCCGCTTTAAGAAAAAGAAACACGGAAATTGGAGTTTTTTAAGTCTCACCAAAATGACCCACCATTTTCTAATGACGATATCTCAGCAATTAATGGTCCGATTTTCAATGGTTATACATGAAACATTCATGAAATTTTCCGATCTCTTCGAAAAAATATTTTCAAAACTTTTAAATCAAGACTTACATTTTAAAAGGGCCAAACATTGAAATTTACGCCCATTTAAAATGCTAGTCTTGATTTAAAAATTTTTAAAATATTTTTTTCGAAAAAATCGGAAAATTTCACGAATATTTCATGATTTAAAATTGAAAATCGGACCATTAGTTGCTGAGATATGGTCACTAAAAATGGTGGGTTGTTTTGATGAGACTTAGAAAGCTTCAATTTTCGTGCTTCTTTTTCTTAAAGCGGCTCTATCTCAGCAACCCGAGGTCCAATCTTCAATGTCTCTTAGACAATTTTATAGTAAATTTTCTGAACTTTACAATATTTTTAGAAATGGTCACTCATGGTCACTATTTTTAAAAATTGAAAAACTGTAGAGTACTTTTCGATTGCAAATTCAATGTTGCATTAAAAAAAACATTATTTTTTCAAAAAATCATAACTCGGCGGCAGATTTTTTGACCATGTTTCTCTATGGCTCAAAAGTTATGGATTTTTGTCCCCTAAAACATATCAAAAAATCTCGAAAATCAAAAAATACGTATTTTGGGAAATTGAGTTTTAGGGAAAAAAAAGTTGATAAAAAAATCTGCAATTTTTTTTCCGTGTACCTATTTTTATCTCAAAAGTCCTCAACAATAACGTCATGATTCGAATTCCCGGACGCTTCGAAACCCGGACACTTCATCTTGTTTTATCAATTATTTGGAAATAAGTTTGCGTTATGAATGTCAAAACTGTGTTATTTGATGAATTCCAACATCAACTTTCATTTAAAGTTGTTTGAATACTGTAGTTAATGCCAAAACAATTAAATACAACAAAATTATAAGTTAACCAAAAATGCGAAACATTTCACTTGAAATATTTCATAGGCGTTCGAAGCACCGGGAAGGCAAAGCAGAAATTTATGGTTTCGATTTCCTTAAATTCTTGCAAATTTTTATATAAACTATCGATTGTTTTGATGTTAACAGCTTATTTGAGACCTAACGAATGCCATTCACTAGCATTTCAGTCCAAATTTGTGCGATTCATAAGTAAAATCGAGTGTCCGGATTTCGAATCAGCTTTTATCAGTGTCCGGAATTCGAAGCACAACAAGTCATTTTAATTTTAAAATTCTGATGAAAAATTGTTAGAAAAGACATATTTTGCATGCATTCTCTTAAAACTGACAGTTTATATTAAATCCTGATGATATTTCTACATTTCCAACTTGTTACATGATTTTTTGCCAGCTTTAATTAAAATAATATGGTACTAAGTGTCCGGATTTCGAATCATGACGTTACCTACAACTTTGCCGAAGACACCAAATTGATCAGAAAATTCATTCAAAATTTACAGCTGTTTGAATATTTACATACCATTTTTGTATGAACAGCAGCCAAAATTGTATGGAGATTTGTATGGGTGAACCAATGACGCAAAATAGCTTATTTGGTCATAGGGAAGGCCCCCACAAAGTTTGAGCCAAATAAAAAAATACAAATAAAATTCATTTCCGGTTTTGGTAGAGAATTGCTCTCTTGCATAATCCTTAAGACAAATTTTAAAGGGTTCAGGAATACCAAAATTTAGTATTGATACTAGAGAAAGGTGTTATTACGCATTTCCCTTGTTATTTACTCATGTTCGGAAAATTCGATTCTGAAAAAATATTAAAAAAGTCACCAACTTAAGGTACAGGTATCACAGGCTATTCTCAACCAATTTCGCTCAAAATTGGCACATATGCTTAAAATAACCAATTTGAATTTTTTCCCTACTGAACAGTTATCCAATAGCCAGAGCCGGAGTTGTCATAATTCGAAAAGCCGGAGTCGGAAACGAAGTTGGAGTCGGCTTAATTTTTAGAGCTGGAGTCAGAATTTTCTAAGAACCCGGAATCGGTGGAGTCGGGTATTTTTGGGGACGAGGAGTTGGAGTTGTCAAAACTCGATAAGCCGGAATTGGAATCAGTTTAATGTTGATAGCTGGAGTCGGATCCAGAAAATTTCCCGGAGTCCACTGAATTATTTTGTTGGAATAAGAGGTTTAATTTCCATTTTTTGTCATATTGACTGCCCAATTATTTTCGTTTATTTTTTTTTATTTTTTCCTAATGCTGTAGGTCATTTTTAGTAACCTTTGTTCTACGAAAAACTTTATTCCTCTTCTGTTATATTTATCTTGTTTCATTTTAAGTATTTCAATTAGCATTTATCTTGTCAAGTTTATGTTTGTTTTCTGGAAGTATTTCGCTTATTCTACCACCTCCCATCATTATATATTGCCTAACTAATATTTTCATGTTTTACAGTCACTTTTTCTATTTTATTCCTTGAGCAGTTCTCTAAGATATCGGTCATTCGTTTTTGTGGTTTTTTAATCCGGCAATTTTGCTTAACAATCTATAGGTCGGTGGATCAAACCCCGGCTCGAGCAACTTTAAATATTTGTTCATGTTCAGAGTTTCAAGAATCGTTATTTCCTCTTAACTTTCCCGTTGGTAGCAGATAGGAATCAAAGCAAGGAACATTTGCTTACAAAGCGAACTCCTTAACCAGTCATCCAGGGCTGCTTTTTAATCAACTCTTGAAAAATATTAATACAATAATATTGATTTAATAATGTGCAAATCGATATTTTTGCCATGTTTGTATCATTAAAAATCCAAATAAAGTTATGCTGCAATGGTAACAGTTTATGACAGTTCTTTGCATGCTTGTATAACGATACATTTTTAAACAATGCATAATTGAAAGAAAAAAAAAACCACCCGAACTAACCCACTCCTCCCCTACACCCATTGACCACCGCTAGGTGTGCTGGTTGTTGTGTTTTTTTATTTCAATTTGGAACGGGTTTGTGTGTGCGCCATCGGATCAACTGGCTCTGTTGCACGGGAATAATGTGGCATTAATTGCATAATGAACATTTTTATTCCTAACTGCTGGTGCTGCTGCTGCTGGCAACATGTCGGATGTGGTTGCCAGAGGATTTGTTGGGTTTTCTTTTTCCCGATGTTCACCATTGTTGTCATGTTCGTAGTTGTTTTTGTGTGTTTGTTGGTTTTTTTTTCTCTCTTTTTCAATTATTTAAATTATTTTATTTTCTGCCACAAAGGTAAAAACATGCATTGCCCATTCCTATTATAATGCTGATCCTGGAGCTGGACTCATTGTTTTGTAAATCCGTTTGACATGTGGGACTATTTTTTTTCGCGCTAGTTGACACGAGAGAGCTGCACATTGTTTTAATGAATTCTGTTTTGTTGTGGAATTTAATTTACCAGAATTTGTAATTCGAATGTGCGGTGCGAAAGCTTTTCAGCTTTGCATGCTTTGCAGCGAGCTATGTACATTTGTTGAGTTGTGTGTTTTTTTGTTGGATTAGGAGATTTAATTGAATATTAATCATAAATTCCTATTATTTGCTTTCAAGCTGATATTTGAATTTAGTAATCTGGTGAATCTCACCTAAAGCCAACAGCTGCACATTTTTTGAAAATGTGTTTTTATTAATTTTTATTTCGCAGAAAGTCTATAACCACAAAATACATTTTCCATTACTAGTTTTCATTACAATATTCATGCATTTTTTGGGATACGTTCATACAAAAACGGCATTTAGTATGATTGATTTTCTACTTTTATCTGTGCTGAAATTTTTTTTGCTTTGGCAGTTTAATGTCAATTTAAATTGTTTAAAACGGAAGATACGAGTAAACATCCAACCCTTTTGCAGCATTTACTTAATGGCAATTTCCACAAAACTGTACCTTCCAAGTTCGACACGTAATCGTCCTTCCAAGAAGCACAACATCAATAATAATTTTGACAAGTTTCGTCTACGCCCACACTACTTCCGTGGGTGGGCCTACGCTTGAGCATATTTTGAGATTTTGTTTATTGTTGAATAGTGCCTATTTTTGGCATAAATAAAATTTCAATAACATTATTTTAATTTTTTCAAATGGATTTCTTGTGTCATAAGTAGAATAAGCTCTTGATTTGATTAATTACAATATAATTCTTTATGAGAGTGGAACCAGATTTGCACCCTTTACCCTATTTTCCCTCGTTGATATTGGCATTACCGAGTATATTTGTCTTCCACCGTCTTGAATATTATTTGCTCTTTTCGTTACACGCGTTTTTCATGTGTGTGTGTGTGTGTTTGCACGCGTGTGTACGCAATTTGACGTGCCAAAAGAGACCTTTCCCCACTTATGAAAAATGTGGAAAATCCTTCGCAAAACTCCATTCTCACGTGTCGAATGCTCGAAACTGTGGTTCGAAACTTGAAGCTCGAGTGTTTGAGTGTTCACAAACTGTGGGTGTGGGTTATGCCGTTATGCGAAAAATAAACACACACACAAACACGAACACACGCACGCAGGTATGCAAATTCAGCCTAAGATGGAAGCTCTCTCAAATCAGTTTACTTGGTGGTTATGTGTTCGGTGAAGTGATTTCATTCGCTGGAGTAAGACGTTGAAATTTATTTAATTTGACAATATTTTCGGGTGGAAATTCTGAAAAATTGTAAGGGAGAAGCACATTAAAAATAATGTTAAGATTAATTTTAGCATAGTTTCAAATACATTTTTTGAAATTAAAGACTTTAAAGCATTTATTGTTAGATTTTTTTATCAGCAAAGAAGATTAAAAATCATTTTAAAAAAACATTGGAATTCTCCAGTACAAGTAATCCCTCAAAAATTCTGCAAGTGTTTTTCCACAAAAAGATTGAGCCTATTTTAACGCATTTTGTATTCTTGCGACACGTGTCTGCACGCGAAAATAATCGCTCTCGAAAACTTGAGGAAAATTTTGCTTATTTTACACATTCTCGGTACTACCCAGACATGTTTTTGCGTAACGTCTCCCGTGTAAATATGACAATCACTTGAGCCGTTTCCTGTGAAAATGACGCAAATTGTCAGTGAAACTCGTGCTGGAGTGATTTAGTACCAATTAACGTTGGAATTTTCTGGAAATTGATTTTTTTTATTTAACTTGATTAAGAAATGAAGATCGTTCCGTAATGTCTTTTTTTTGTGCTGAGGTTGAGGTTTTAAAAATTGTTATCAATCTATTTCCAAAGAAACTTCAAAGTAACACGCCATGAACGACACCCGGGGTCCAGCTGAACTACCTCCAAAATGCTTTGCTCGTCGTTAGTTTTGATCCGTATATCAAGATGTCGTGCTGCAAACGAACTTCAAGTCATTACTGTCGACCCCATTTTCCTCCCATTCTGTGCGAGCATGACATCGCAAACGGCAAATCCATTTTGCGAAAAGTGCATGACTAGTAGTTTTGCGGCAGGGCTGTGAGTTTACCAGTTTACGAGTTTGCTCGATTGTCACAAGTAAGAATTTGAGGCCCATTCCCATCTCCGACTTTCACGAGCATAGTCACTGTGCTAAGAAAACGGTTTCGAGATCTTGGAGATGTCATGAAGTCGCTCGGACACCAGACGGATGGATGGAACCCGAGAGCTGCTAATGGCAAACGAGTGCATCAAAACCCACTTGATGGAGGCTGCTGAATTGAGGGAAAATTAAAAAGGAAATGAGAAACATTTCTTGCGCAAGGATGTGACGACGTTTCAAGTAGAAGCTCACGAAGAAGTACAGCGAAGCCAGTTCGGATCTGTTTGCTAAGGCAAAACGAAGAAATGGCGCAAACTGGCGACAATCTTCTGCACTGAGGGAGGGAACTGCCGGAGATAATGGTGCACTATTTATCAACGGGTTTAGGGAGAGTGAAACGTCCCCACTGGGTGATGGCAGTTGAAGTGAAGGTTTAACCCTTTAATGGAATAGGAAATGCGAAAAACTTTTTGTATTTTTGTATTTTTGTTTTTTTTATATTTTTGTATTTTTGTTTGTATTTTTGTATTTTTGTATTTTTGTATTTTTGTATTTTTGTATTTTTGTATTTTTGTATTTTTGTATTTTTGTATTTTTGTATTTTTGTATTTTTGTATTTTTGTATTTTGCATTTTGTATTTTTGTATTTTTGCACTTTGTACCCTTTGTATTTTTGTATTTCATTTTTGTTAATTTTTGTATTTTGTATGCACCCCATTTCTCACTCCCCTGTTTCTCATTTTTGTATCCCTTTTGCATCTTTGCACTCCCATCTCTTTTGCACTTTTGTATTTTTGCACTTCATTTCAACCCCTGCATCTCTGCATCCTTTGTACTTTGTACTTTTGCATTTTTGCATTTTTGCACTTTCACTTTGCATTTTTCACCCCATCTCACCCCCTTTGCATCTTTACATCCTTTTGTATCTTTGCACTTTCATTTTTGCACCCTTTGTTTTGTATTTTTGTACATTTATTTTTGTTTTTGTATTTGTATTTGTATTTTGTATTTTGTATTTTTGTATTTTTGTATTTTGTATTTTTGCATTTTGCATTTTTGCATTTTGTATTTTTGTATTTTGTATTTTTGCATTTTGCATTTTTGTATTTTGTATTTTTGTATTTTGCATTTTGTATTTTTGTATTTTTGTATTTTTGTATTTTGTATTTTGTATTTGTATTTTTGTATTTTTGTATTTTTGTATTTTTTGTATTTTTGTATTTTTGTATTTTTGTATTTTTGTATTTTTGTATTTTTGTATTTTTGTATTTTTGTATTTTTGTATTTTTGTATTTTTGTATTTTTGTATTTTTGTATTTTTGTATTTTTGTATTTTTGTATTGTAGTGGGTCGACACATGCAGCGTATCATTTAACGCTGACTCAAATTACAACACTTGAGTCAGTAACAAATTATTTATGTTCTACTTCTTGGGCGACCTTCTTGTGGCCCACATTCTGTGACACTTTGAAGTCAGCAGTTGCTTTCCGTGTTGTGTTTAACACTGACCCTCTTTGATGGGTACCAGATGTTGACAAACATGCACCAAGCACTTTGTTATATTCAAGCGACCACCGAAAGAGTACTCGATGGTAAATAACCAAAAAGTAGGTGTGGCTTATTAGCCATCTTGCTCTAGGAATTCACCACAGCCAACAAGGCTTAAGTTTAAGCAATAATTTGAAGTTAAAATAAAGATCATTCCTAGTTCCACCGTCAACCGTGTTAGATGTCTCATTTGTATCACCTTACCCTCCTTACATAACATGGCGATCCTGCCAGCTCTAACAAAAGTTTTTCTTTTTCGGGAATTCAAAGCTTAAAGTGAAGACTAAAAAGTGAATGAAATATTCACAACAGTGATTTATGCCAGTGTAGTGAATTGTAAAGTAGCAAAAGCTTTAAAATGAGTTGGTTTAGCAGTGAAGTGAATACTGTTAAAATAACAGATCATGTAAGCGCCATCGCGCTTGTGGTACTAGCTGCAGCAGCAATAATTTACATGCTGGGTAAATTTTTTGCCAAACACGTGCAAAGAACGGCAAGCCGCGAGTCGTGAGACTAGGTTGAATAATATCGCTACGCAGCGATAAGTGAACATTGATTTAAACAAAGAGAAGAAAGTTTGTGAATAAACATTTAAAATCAAATTGAAGAAAAAAATCTAAAAAAAAAGCATGATGAACATGAAGAGTGAAAGAAAAATTGAAAATTAATATCTAAAAAAAAGGAAGCAGGATGAACACAAAAGTGAAAGTGAAAATTGAAAATTAATATCAAAAAAAAATTTTTGTGATGATGTTGATGACAAAAAATATCACAACAGCAAGAGGAGCGTCGATTGTGAGTACGGTCCGTACTACCACAATCCGGATGTAGACTCTATCCTGAAAACAAGAGAAATAAAACAAATCAGGGAAGCGCCGGTTGTGGGAACGGTCGGTTCCGTCACAACCCGGGTTGCAGGCCCTTGGCAATTCAACAAGCATCAAACATCAAATGAGCAGGAGAGCAATGGTTGTGAGAACGGACGGTTCTGACACAAGCCATATGCAGATCCTCAAGGCGAACACCATCAATAACCAACCAACATCTCATCGCAGAAGGGAAGCGTCGGTTGTGGGAACGGTCGGTTCCGTCACAACCCGATAAGCAGGCCCTGGGAAAATGATTGGATCAACTGGAGATGTCTGAATCATCAAAGCGTGAGAATACTTTAAATGGAACTACATTTTGAAAAATTATCAAAAATATTAAATAATTTATCAAAAGCCCCAACTAGGAGGTATAGAAATAGTACATTAATTGCCAAATTACACGAGGCTAAACAAGTATATAATGCAGCAATAATCGAGATAGAACTCTATAAGGAGTCGGAACAATTACAATTATTGAAGAATTTAAGATATCTCTACGGAGAAGCATATACAAAACTTACGGCACGGCTCGATAATAATATTGAGCCGCTTTTTAAAAATTTAGTGAACGTAATACTAACAATTAATAAGCTATACAGAAAGGTAAAAATGGCGAATACATTAGATTTGTCATTAGCTATTCGCGTCGTGGGTAAATACGACGGCGACGCAGCCGAGTTGGAAAACTGGCTCAACGACGTGACGGTTCTCCGAGCGGGGCAACCAACTGTCGACGAAGCGGTGTTTGTTCAATTTATGAACAACCGTTTAACTGGTGCTGCCCGCGGTGAATTAACGGGAATAGCTACCATAATAGAAGCACGAAATACCTTAAGATCACGATTTGGGATTAAATTAACCCCAGTTGCCGTGACAGCCGAGTTACGGGGTTGAAACAAAAGGCAAATCTTTAGTCGATTTCGGGAATGAAATCGAGAAAGTGGCAGCTAGGTTAGCCGCAGCGTGGGTATCGAAACAACCACAACTTTTCCCAACTGAGGCAGCCACGCGGCCCATAGTCGAACCAATTGCTGTAGAAGCTTTTATAAATGGTCTTAAGGATCAATCGAAAGTATTGCAAATGCGGTCAAGAAATCCGGAAACCTTAACCAAAGCATTGTCGGATGCTCTGAGATACATGCGCAGCCCATGCCCGAGGAAGTCATGTGGACCTATGCCAGTTATAGTAACCCAGGTTTCCGAGGCCGAGGCCGAGGAAAACGTAATAAAAACAGAGGAAATCGTGGTTATCAAAATAACCAAAATAGAAACTATGAACAACAAAATGGTAATCAGCAAGGTTACAATAACCAGCAGCAGCAAGGCTACAACTCGAATCGAGGCCACCGTGGAAATCGAGGTTACCAACATAACCGAGGAGGTGGTAATCGAGGAGTTGCTAACGTGGTTCAGGAAGATCCGCGACCCCAACAGCAGCAACAACTACAACCTCAGCAACCACGTGAAGAGGTTAATGTAGGCGAATTTTTTCGTGCATAGTTCAAATGCCGAAAGAGCCCTACGCCTAAAATTTAAAATTAATAACTCGGAAATTTCGTTAATAGTAGACAGTGGAGCATCTTGTTGTTTACTAGACATAAATTATTTACCCCAAAAATTTCGTGAAAAATCAATGCTACGCAGTCCATAGAGGTTCGTGGTTTAAACGGAGTTACGCACACTCTTGGCACTGTATCATTGTTTATAGAATATAATGGTTATGAATACCCCATAACATTTCATATTGTTGAAAACCTATCACCTTCTATAGTAGGATTGGTTGGAATGAATTTTTAAGAAAGTTCGAGCAGTAATAGATTTTGAAAATTCTACTATGATTTTACGGGAACCATTGTTCCATGAAAACTTCGTTATACCCGCAAGAACGGAAGTAGTAACATTTATTGAAACAAGTTTTAAGGAGGATTTAGTTATTTTAAATCAAGAAATAGAACCTTTAGTTTTTATAGCTAATGCGTTAGTTTCTCCGGTCAACGGAAAGATTCCGGTTAGACTGATGAATTTGAAAAATAAAGCTGTAAAGGTAAATGACTTGAAACTTTTGGCCAAACCTTTTAAAAATTATGATTTGATAAAAATAGGTAGTGCTTATCCTCATAATGTAGACAGAGCAAACAAACTTTTATCAGAATTAAATTTTGATGGAATTAATGAAAAAGATAAAGTTGAAATTACTAAACTTTGTTTGAAATTTAGTGATATATTTTGTTTAACAGATGACAAAATAACTGTTACAAAAATTTATCAGCCATCTTTGAAAGTTAAACCGGATACACAACCAGTGTATACCCGTCCATATAAGTTACCACAATCACAGCGTGATGAGGTACAGAGACAAGTTGATAAAATGCTAAACGACAATATAATCGAAGAGACTGTATCAGAATGGAATAGTCCTTTGTTATTAGTTCCTAAGAAATCAACTGACGATAAAAAATGGCGGTTAGTCATAGATTATCGTAAGTTAAACAACGTTTTACAGGATGATAAATTTCCACTTCCAAATATTGAGGAAGTTATAGAATCTTTAGCAGGAGCAAAATATTTTTCGCATTTGGATCTAACTCAAGGTTATTATCAATGTGAGATAAGACCGGAGGACAGATCCTGTACTTCATTTTGTACTAATAGGGACAGTACCAAATGACTCGTCTACCTATGGGTTTAAAAACAGTCCTTCAATTTTCTCAAGATTGATGACCGTTGCAATGGCTGGTCTCAATATGGAAAGGTGTTTAGTTTATCTTGATGATATAATCGTCTTTGGCAAAACACTTGAAGATCACAATCGAAATCTTTTTGATGTTTTCGAACGATTACGACAAACTAATTTGAAATTAAACCCGTTGAAATGTAACTTTTTGAAGAAGGAGTTGATCTATTTGGGTCATACTGTTTCTGAAGAAGGTATCAAACCAGATCCTTCGAAAATCGAAATAATTAAAAAATGGAGCAGCCCTAAAACGGCTGATGAAGTAAAGAGATTTGTAGCTTTTTCTAATTACTATAGAAAGCACATCAAAAATTTTGCCAAACTTTGCAGTCCTTTAAATAGACTAACAAGAAAAGGTGTAGATTTTGAGTGGTCGGAAGAATGTGAAAACAGTTTCCAGCATTTGAAAAATTGTTTTATTACTCCACCAATATTAGATTATCCAGATTTTTCGGATAAAAACACATTTACTTTACACACAGATGCATCAGGAAAAGCTATTGGTGCTGTTTTAAGCAACCAAAATGGTAGACCTATTGCATTTGCGAGTAAAGCATTGAATAAAGCTGAGATAAACTACAGCACAATTGAAAAGAACTACTTGGAGTGGTTTGGGCAATCAGACATTTCAGACCATATTTGTATGGGAGAAGATTTGATGTTTATTCAGACCACCGTCCTTTAGTTTATTTATTCACATTAACTGACCCTTCGAGTAGATTAACCAAATTTCGGTTAGCACTCGAAGAATATAAATTTGATGTCATATACAAAAGGGATCAGAAAACGTGATAGCGGACGCGTTGTCACGTATTTCTATTGAAGATCTCCAGGCACTTACGCCTCAAATAAATTTTGTGTGTACAAGAGCACAAAGTAAAAATAAAATTAAATCAGCTGAGAAAATGAAGATAAAAGTAAGGTTGCAACAGATTACATACAAATCCAAATTGGAAGTAATGAAAATGAATTTAAGATTGAGGATGGAACTCTGATTATTAACCCTAAAACGTCAATATCTCACCTACGGGGAGTATTGAAACGACTAGTGGTGTTTACAGAAAAGAATCCGATAAAAGGCCTAGTCGTGCAAAATACGCAGACATATAAAAAAATAAAAGAGCAAATAGAAGCTCTAAAGATAAATGGTATACCACCTATCATTGTAATAGGAAATGAAATAAAACATGTTGAAAATAAAGATGAGCAACAACTTATCATTAATAATTACCACATATTGCCAACTGCAGGGCATGCTGGTATAAAACGAACACAAAATACCATCAAACAAAGATATTACTGGAAATCCATGGACCAGGATATCTCAAATTTTATTAAAAAGTGTGTGAAATGCCAACAAAATAAGTCTTTCCGCACAAAAGTACCTATGACAATGACAAGCACAGCAAAAACTGCTTTTGAAAAAATATTTTTGGATATTGTTGGTCCATTATTACCAGACGCCTACGGGAATCAGTACATACTGACTACCCAGTGCGATCTGTCAAAATTCATAACTGCAACGCCAATTATTGACAAGTCAACAAATGCAGTGGCCAAAGCATTTGTTGAAGCAATAATTTTAAATTATGGCGTTCCCGACCAAATATTGACGGACAGAGGTACAGAATTCATGTCCTCTGTTTTCACAAAAATTTGTGATATGCTGAAAATTGAGAAACTAAATTCAACAGCATATCACCATGAAACAATTGGAGCGTTAGAAAATTCGCATAAAGTGCTTGGGAATTTTCTACGAATCCAAACAAATAATTCTTATGGATATTGGTCTGCTTGGGTGCCGTATTATAAATTCGCTTCTAATACAACTGTGCACAGCGCAACCAGTAAAACTCCATACGAGTTAGTATACGGAAAATTGTGCAATCTTCCAACTGAGTTACAAGGAAAAACAGAAATAAGTCCTGTGTATAACATAGATGACTATTCTGCTATTCTAAAATTTAAAATTCAAACATCGCAAAAACAAGCACGCGATTGTTTACTAAAAGCCAAACAAAACCGAAAAAAAAAGAACAAAACTGATCGTTATGTTATTAACGATCTAGTTCTTGTAAGAAATGAAACAGGTTCAAAATTAGAACAAAAATTTGACGGACCATATAAAGTCTTGGAAGATTTAGGTGTAAACCTAAAGATTCAAATTAATAATAAAATAGATATTATTCACAAAAATAGAGTTAGAAAATTCATTTAAAAAAAAAAGAAGAGGGAAAGAAGACAACAAAAAAAAAATAATAATAATAAAATAAAAAAAAATAGAAAAATACAAAATTTAATATTTCTATTGTAACAAAACATAAACACACACACATGAATAATATTGTAACAAGACACATATATTGTACACACACACACATATAAATAATATTGTAACAAGACACATATATTGTAACTCTATTATAGTTACACACTACATCATAATACATTAAAAATAATCACTATAGGATAATTTTTAATTTTTCCAAGAAGAGGCGTGTAGTGGGTCGACACATGCAGCGTATCATTTAACGCTGACTCAAATTACAACACTTGAGTCAGTAACAAATTATTTATGTTCTACTTCTTGGGCGACCTTCTTGTGGCCCACATTCTGTGACACTTTGAAGTCAGCAGTTGCTTTCCGTGTTGTGTTTAACACTGACCCTCTTTGATGGGTACCAGATGTTGACAAACATGCACCAAGCACTTTGTTATATTCAAGCGACCACCGAAAGAGTACTCGATGGTAAATAACCAAAAAGTAGGTGTGGCTTATTAGCCATCTTGCTCTAGGAATTCACCACAGCCAACAAGGCTTAAGTTTAAGTTAGCAATAAGTTTGAAGTTAAAATAAAGATCATTCCTAGTTCCACCGTCAACCGTGTTAGATGTCTCATTTGTATCACCTTACCCTCCTTACATAACAGTATTTTTGTATTTTTGTATTTTTGTATTTTTGTATTTTTGTATTTTTGTATTTTTGTATTTTTGTATTTTTGTATTTTTGTATTTTTGTATTTTTGTATTTTTGTATTTTTGTATTTTTGTATTTTTGTATCTCTGTATTTTTTTTGTAAATGTTTAACTCTGAAGGGTCCTAACAAAAGCCACCCCGGAAGGGACACCATCAAACCTTTCAGAGAGCTATGGCTGTATGGCCTTTTCCTTTTCGTGCCCCATAAAACTGCAGCAAATCAGCAACATTGCAACTCTTTCCACTGAGAACCGGGATCTCAGCAAATCTCATGCAGCTCAGTACAAACTTGGGCTGACTCTCTCCGGAGGAAATGAGAAAAATGTAATTCCATTTCGTGTTTGCCGTCGATTTTTGCTTTCTTTTTTTCTACATTTGACTGCTGTGAACTGCGAAATTGTTTGCAGCAATGTTGTTAATAATTTAGATCTGACTGCGCGCTGGTGAGCTTTTTCGGAAAGCTCTCCTCAGTGGAAAGCTTGGACTGCGAGTGAGATTTTCGCTTGATGTCCGACTTTCTGCGAGCAAACAATTTCGCGGAGGAAGTTTCCCCCTCTAATGAAATGTTGTTTTTCAGATGGAAATGATTACTTTTCGTTGGGAGATTGAAATAACTTTGGAAAAAGAGGTTTTCGCAGTGAAGGTATTTTAACTTTTATTATTCAGAGGTGCACAAAGGTGCAGCAAGAAAAAGAGGTTTATTGTTTAAAATGTTCAAACATTGTTTACGAATAAAAGTGGTCGTCTCTTATGTTACTTAACGAACAAGCAAACAAAAAACTTTTAAAGTACAAGTGGTTATATGCTTTTTGACTAGTTTGCTAGAGGCAAAAGGTTCCCAGTTCGCGAAGAACAACTGGTTTTTATTCATTATGAAGGACTAAGACGTTAAATTAATCTCGACCTTAATATTTGTGTTTGTAAAATTGAGAACCATTCCGATCTGAACTTTTCACTTGAAATTAAAAAAAAAAACATTTAAATTCACGTATAACCCCTTAATCCTCCCCCACATTAGTCACCCGTGCGACAGATTTGTATGCAAATTAGTCGTTTTTGTACATCTCTTCACCAGGCAACTATTCATCACTCGCCCACATTCGTCCACACCGCACCCTTCATGTCGGAGCGGGGTGAACCATTTGTTTTAACACATGTCACTCGGTGTCGGGACCGGATTAGACGTCGACCGGCCTCCGGATGGGGGTTTAACTGTTGTGACACTTTTCCACAGAAGCCCCCAATTCAAACTGCCACTCTGCTGAAGCCGGAGGAGTCGGAACAATTAACACTTTTCCGGAGACGATTGTTTTAACTCAGACAATTGTGCACAAAAGTCAATGGGAGAAAGGCAGCAGCCAGCAGAAGTGTGTGACATCGAGCTTTTTGTGTGATGGGTTGGAGGGGAATTAAAAAGTTGAACAAGAGACAAGGTTTGTTGGGGTGGAAGTTTTGAGCGTGTAAGGGTTTAACTTTTTCGGAATGAATGAGTTTTGGGAGATTCATTGGCTTGTCGGGATTGTTTGAGGTGAACTTTGAATCCTTTGAAATTAAGCTTGACGTTTTTGTTTAATGCCACATGAAATGTAAATGCTCGGATCTAGTTTTTCCATTGTAAATCGAGTTGAACATAAAAAAATGTTAAATGTTTCTCCACCAAAACCGGAAATGGATTTTAGTTATATTTTTTTGATTTGGTTCAAACATTTTGGGGCTCTTTCCTATGATCAAAGAAACCACAAGGCTCCATGTTAAAAAACCACTTACCTTGTGTTTGTTACGGTGGCAGCCCCAAAGATCTAGACTCCAGGTAGTCCTAGGATGACTCTGGACATTTCAAAACATTAATAAAGTACTCTACCATACTAACTGAAGCAGTCTGGTTAGGATCCGTTTTCAAAATCTTCAAGTTTCGACTTGTTTCTATGGTCAGCCTCTTGCACAAATGGTTCAAACGTATAAAGACAAGAGAAGTCATGTTTCAATCATGCTAAAACATATCAGAACTTATAGTTTTAGCTGATACGCGTCGATTGAAGTCAAGATGATCGAAATCCATTATAAAATAAGAATTTTATGAGTGATTTTAGAAATAGCAAAAATACGATTTTTTGTACATTTTAACCCAAAATACTCAAACTTCAACAACTTGTAACTTTTGAACCCCGGGGTTTAGAGAGTTCGTCCAGAAGACTTTTTTCATGTCTCGGCGAGATCTTTCTAGTAAAGTTTCTCCCATTCATGTACATCCTTGGACCAGCTCCCGTACAAATTTGTCCAATCTCCTTTATCAACATGGAAAATTGGACCATTAGTTGCTGAGATTTTGGCATAAGAAAATGTGGGAAGCTTTGAATGAGACATAAAAAGTTTCATTTTTTTGCTTCTTATTTTTCTATTCGCTGTATTTCAGTAATCAGAAGTCCAATTTTCAACGTTTTTTAGGTAATTTTATTTGAATTTTTCTGTACCTCTCTAAAAAAATTGTTATGAATAGACACTTAGGCCGTTGCAAATATTGTTCAAAGTTTCAGTCACCCCCCTTTCAAAATTGGTTCGATTTGTTTTATTCAAAAAATTTGAAAATTTCATATAAGCCATTTTTGTGTATATGGAGCCAATTGTACTCCAAAATAACATTTGAGAAGGGCGTGAGTTATTTCAATATTTTTGTATTGTGTAATTTAAAAATTTCTGTAAGTCGCAGTTGTTGAATTGTTTCAAAAAGTGATCAAAGACAAAATTGAAGGAAATTGGACGAGTTTTCTGAAGAAAATACACTGAAATAAAAATACACGCCACTCTAAGCTCTAATGGGTAACTTTTTTTGAAAAAAATAGTTTTTATAAATGGATTTGTTTCATTCGAATGTACGTTTATAAAAAAATCACGTTCACAGCTTGGAGATATGAACTTTAATTAAATTAATTTTGATTTATGATTATTTGTCATTCAAGCTCCGCGCGCGAGTTGTAAACCATTTTTGGGAATTTTTTGTTGTAAGAAAACATTGTTCCTGACATCCTAATCTATCATTCTAGGGGTGAGCACCGAAGATTTGACAACTTTTCATTTTTTTGGGGCGGCCTACTGTTCAGGTTTCTAACTCACTTAAAAAAATATTTTATTTTCAGTTATAAGTAATTTAATTATAATTATATCTTCAAGCCAATACATCCTATTGAAATGCTGGAATATTTTTCAATGTTTATGACTTAATTTTTTTTCGAAAAACTTCTAAATCTTAATGAAAATAAAAGTTATTTCAACTGACAACAACTTAAAATATATTTTTCTGCATCGATAATAATATTTATCGTCGTATTCAGATATTTTGGAAACTAATGATTGTAAAACAACTAGATATGTGTAAAATGCGTTTTAAAACACTTTCTTCATACTACCATGACTCGTAAATTCAATTTTTAAATTTCGTTTTTCGTTCAAAATTTTTATGCAGATAGCCCAAGATGTTACAAAAAGTCTCACGGAAAATGCAGGATGGAGCAACTCACCTAAAAAAAATACAAAAATCATTTACTGAAACTGTTTTTTTTAATTGGTCTAAACGTCAAAATTTTCAAAACCGAATACGGAAATCGATTCTCCAGACAATTTTACATAAAAGTCTCCATATTGATCACTGTCCTAAGTCCAATCCTTAAGAATTTATAGCAGTTTTAAAAATAAAAATGCTTAAAAAGGGGTTTTTTGATGATTTTTTACAATTTATATATGACAGACTCTTAATTCCCGTATCCGGATTTGGAAATTTTGTCGTTCAGACCACTTTTCAAAAAGCAGTTTCAGTGAATGATTTTTGTATTTTTTCAGGTGAGTTGCTCCATCCTGCATTTTTCGTGAATCTTTTTGTAACATCTTAGGATATCTTCACAATAATTTTGAACGAAAAAAAAAATCGTAAGCTCCCCCTCAAATTTTACTTTTAAACTTAAAAATCAGAAAATCTCATAAAAGTGGCGTGTTTTTTTCATTCAGTGTATTTTTTTTGGAAAGTCCGTCAAATTTCCTACAAGATCCTACAACAAATATTTAAATTCCGAATTATCGAGTGAAACTGGCTCCATACACACAATAATGGCTTATATAAGCGGAGGATAACATGTTCACAATGTTTCATTGAAATCGGAGAGGTTCCGGTACAACCGATTCCCTATTTGGCATGGAATTGCTCATTGCCATTGATTTGTTCAGAATAAAGGCGAATTGTTATCAAAAATTTCAAATCCATTATTGATTTAATGTAACTTTTTATTTTTTAATGTCAGATTAAACACGAACTTATTAATAAAAAAAAATGTTTTTGATGTATAAATCCCTATTTGCATTCCAAAATTTCGTCTTTTTTGCGAAAATCGTCGAGAACCTAAATTTCAACTGCGGCATCTCTTTAATCAAAATCTAACAGTACCGTCATCTGGGTCGACATTGGGTCTGAGAGGTGAGATTGAGACAAACAAATTTCAGCATTTTTGTATGACTCACTCCAGACCCAATGTCACCCCTGATGACGGTACTGTAATTGTCGAGGTAAACAACTGTCAGGTCTTTTGTGGTTTCTATTGCAAGTTTCTGCTCGAACCTAGGAGTCTAAATGCTTGAATGGGGAGAGCACCCAAAATTCTTTCTACTCCACGGTACCATCCACTCCAGGGTTCGAACTGACGACCTGTGGATTGCGAGTCCAACCGCCGCCAGCGATTCCACCAGAGTTTGTCTAGGTTTTAGCAGGGAGACGGCTCCTACACCTGGAATGGCTTTACGGCCTAACAACAACCAAGGTCGGGACCGACGTTTTACTTCCCCATTCGATGCACGTAGATGGTAACGACAGTTTCACAAAAATTGGACTTGCTCGGAAAATGTTAGTTTGAATTTCAAACTTTTTTGTGTACTCATATTTTCCTCATATTTTAATCCTATTGGATTCAGAGTCAGAGTAAGCAAATTCTGAGTAGCTGGATACGAAGTCACAAAACCTCCAGAAGCCGGAATCGGAGTCGGAGTTGCTGTAAATGTAATCGCTTTTTATTTGGTTTCAAAAATCAGAATGGGTTTTAAATTACGCTGATATTGATGGTTGATAATTTTCCACAAAATCTCAGTTTCAATTAATATTTTCAGGCCCCCTAATTGAATCCGATCTCCCTGGTGTAGGTATAATTTGCGGTCCAGCAACCACTTACACCACTGAACTCGAAAGCTGACGACCACATAAATCAACATGACTGCAACATGTTTGTAACCACTTCCAGGACTCACTCCTGGACCCCTCAACTAGGGTCACATAATGTGGTGTTATTCATGAGAATCGCGGAAATAAATTATTTTTTTCAAGCCACGTGTAGTTCACACACACACAGCTTGGCTTAACGTAATTACCAGTGAACAATTCTATTAAATCATTAACAATTCGTGCGTGATTTAACGCACGGAATGAGAAATTATGTTTCGTGATTTTGCAAGGCCACGGACACACTCACCACTACAAGTGCACGAACTGGTGTGGTTTTCGTGTTGGTTTTTGTTCTACCAGAGGTGGGAATTAATGGAAAATTTTGCGCCAGAATGCAATTACGGCGATGAATTGCGAGGAATTTTTCATTATAGTTGAAATGGCAGTCACCAATCGGTCAGCCTGCTGCACCCGGTTTCATGGAATACGTTATTACTTAATGAAGTTGTTTGAACTCACTGATCGAAATGGCTCTGGCATTGATTCAATCGATTACCAAAAAGCCATAACCAATGAGGTTTTGACACCACCAGTGAGTTTTAATAAACACTAGTAATGGATTCGACTGTATGAATGATTACAATTGTGCTACAAACAAATCATTCTGTTGAGTTGGCAGATACAAATTTGTAAATTTTGATCATTGTTATTCTCAATTACATTTGTCACTGCATTTTCCCCGTAGCAAAAATCTAAAAAAAAGAAGTTAAAGTTAAAAAGTCACCCACTTGCTGTTTCACGTGTGTTGTCACGCGCCAAACTATGGCATCCCAAACGGTCACACGGCAAGCGTTAAATTTACCCAAAATTATTGCTGCCACCACGTGAAATAGTTATGCACGAAGCATTATTTATGCAAACGAATGTTCGCTCCGCACCTCGGCCCCCTCCCCCTCAGCCGTTGTCGTCGTCGCAAAACTCTAACTAAACTAGTGCAACCCGTTGTTGGCATAATCATTTGTACCAATTTCGCTCAATGGAGGGTAGTGGTCGCTGTTTTTGGATGATTTTATTGTTTTGAAAATAAATTTCTTGCTGAATTTTACTTTGATTTTAATTATACAATTTGACAAATTTAATCTGGCTAATACTTTGTGTGAATTTTTTAAATGTTATTCATCAAAATCCAATTTGAAATCCGCTAAGCAAATTAGCATTTTTTGAAGAATAAGGGAACAGCACCTAATTCTATCGTGCCTCTAAGGTTGCCATATCAGCACTGTGACGTTCAATTACAGCTCATAAAAGCGTTTTCAACTGAAATCGAGTGATAAATAGCTCAGCAAGTAAGTTTCTACCAACAGATTCACAAAATATGTAGTTTGAAAAGTGAAAATCAGCTAATTGGATTAAGTGAGGAGCGAGCGCTTGACCTACCAAACATACGAGAATTTCCCCTAGTTGATTACAAATGTAATCAATTTCAAAATATTTGGATTTTAATTTGATATATGGCATGTGTAGAAAATGTACCATATTTTCTATTGTAATATGAAAACGATTCGTTAAATCCAATAAAAAAATAAGTTTTCCTTGATAAAAAAAAATATTGTGGTTATTAAGCGATTTACAAAAAAAATGCACGGTACATTTTTGATATTTTTGTTATTCATGTTTTTTTTTTCTTCAAAATATCAAATAAATTTAAAAAAAACCTTTATCCTTACTGCTCTGTTGAAACGTGACGGGATTTTCAAATGTTTAGATATGTTCATCTTTCATATAAGTGAAAAAATAGTCTTTCTGAGCAACTCCCTACGAAATCGGCCGATTTCGACCATTTTTATTTTTTGTATTTTTTTATTTGACTCAATTTTAGTGACCAAAGAAGCTATTTTGTGTCATTGGTTTACCCATACAAGTCTCCATACAATTTTGGCAGCTGTCCATACAAAAATGGTACGTAAATATTCGAATAACTGTAACTTTTGAATGAATTTTCTGATCAATTTGGTGTCTTCGGCAAAGTTGTAGGTATTATTGAGGACTATTGAGACAAAATAGGTACACGGAAGAAAAAAAATGTCGTTTTTTTTAATTATTTTGTTTTTCACAAAAACTCATTTTACCAAAATACGTATTTTTGATTTTTGAGATTTTTTTATATGTTTTAGGGAACAAAAACCCGCAACTTTTGAGCCATAGAGAAACATGCCGCCGAGTTATGATTTTTTGAAAAAATAGTGATTTTTGTAAATAATCGAAATTTCATGCAAAAAACTAATCTGACGTAATTTTTTAATGTTAAACTGAATTTCTAATCGAAAAGTACTTTACAGATTTTTTAATAAAAGGCTCTGTTTTCAAGATATAGCCACCGAAAGTTTGATTTTAGCGAAATATTTGCAGTTTTTCGATTTTTAAAAATAGTGACCAAGAGTGACCATTTCTAAAAATTTGTTTTTGATAAGTTCAGAAAAATTTACTAAAAAAATGTCTAAGAGACATTGAAGATTGGATCTCTGGTTGCTAAGATGCAGCGGCTTAGCTAAAAGAAACACGAAAATTGTAGTTTTCTAAGTCTCACCCAAACAGACAACTATTTTCCGATTTTTTTTCGAAAAAAGTATTTTGAAAATTTTTAAATCAAGATCAACATTTTAAAAGGGCCAAACATTTTATATTACGCCCATTTAAAATGTTAATCTTGATTTAACTTTTTTAAACATTTTATTCGGAAAGATTGGAAAATTTCACGGAAGTTTCATGTTTTAACATTGAAAATCGGACCATTAGTTGCTGAGATATCGACAAAATTTCGAATTTGTTTGTGATAGCTGACTGAACACTCTAATCGTTTTCACCACGACAACTTGATTTCAACGTTCTACTTTCATTCGTTTCACAAAGGAATGAGTGCTACGCAAAGTCACTCACACAATCATTGACTTCCCTCCAGGAAAAAAATCGCTTAGAGAGCGGTCGTTTGGCATTCTACCGAGATTCCGATCAGCTTTCCAATGATAGCAATCATATGGATTCTGTCACCACGCAGCATACACTAGGAAGAGAGAGAGAGACAAAAACGAGAGAAAGAGAAAGAGCTGCTTGAGTGGCGCTCATTTTTCGTTCGTTTCGTCTTCGTGTTCACGTTCACCGACCGTCGCCAAGCAATGACGATCATGATAGGCGTTGTGTGTCAGCGATCAAATATTGTTTTGGGAAATTATCGCTGACAGAAAGTTCTGTCGAATATCGAGCAGTCCCGTTCAGTGATAGATTCCTTTTCAAGCATTGGTTGTAGATCATTACTTTTGTGTAATTTTTTTTTAAAGGAGCGGCAAATAGTGCAAAAAATAAACCGTCAAACTAATTTTAACCTGATTATTGATAAGTTTAAATGTGGGTTGAACAAATTGTTAAAGTAAGCCCCCAAAACAGCACCACTGCCCCTACCCAGAATCGTCCGTTTCCTGCGTTGGCGCGACAGGTTGAATGTTGTGTTCAACGGGCCAGGATGCTGTTGTCGGGTTCCCCTTTTCCCGTTTCCGCTCTAGCGTGGGAGGAGGCGAAAACGGCAGCAACGGCGACAACATACCACCAAAAGAAACCCGGTACCGTTGTTTGGGGGCGGCCGTATCTGCTGTTCCGGAACGGAAACAGGAGACATCGTGGCGAAATTTGCTTTCGAAAATGTTGAAGATGTGTGTTTTTTTTTTGGTGCTCAGCTCAGGATTGCTGGTGACCTAGTTTTTGGTGGAAAAGTTTCATGTTCAATTTCTTTCAAAATCTTAAATCCACAATCTCAGCACTACCCCAGATTCCGCTAGGGTGCCTCCTCCGGCGGGTTTGGTGGGAATCGCGAAGAAGGAAAGAAACACTCTCCGGTACGTTGAATAATAAATGTCGCTGAATTTATTTCGCAAATATTTTATTATCTGACTTGCGAGCGCAGAAGAATCTTGCGAAAACAGGTACCTGGTTAGCGTTAGTACGAAACTTGGAAGCTGTTCGGGCGTCTATTCTTGGACTGCTAAACGAGAACAACGGAACCAACGGAGGGGGAAAGCCATTTTGCAGTGTTCTCCATAAATTCATTGTTTGCCGGCAGACATTCACCTACAGAAGACTGGGGTTTGAGATTGGATTTTGCTGAACGGAATAATTGTAGTTAACGGTTAGGTGCATTTTCTATTTTTTTTTTTGAGAACAGTTATATTAAAAAACAAAAATATTTTCAAATTGTTGTCATTTGAACAAAGAAAGATAAGTTAAGCTCAACCACCTAAATTTAAAAAATTTTTTTTTGCTAAACTGCAAGTTATAGTAACAACACAATTTTTCTAAATCACAAGCTCTGACCGTTCAACATGGATTTTTTTATTTGCCAAGGTATGGTTCACGCTCTACATAAAATCGCATGCATAATAAACGACAGGAAAACAGGTGTGTGGGAAGAATAAGGCCGGTACATACACTGCTGATATGGAGGCAATTCCTGCGATGAGTGAAAACATGACAACGTTATCGTTCGTCAAGGCTCAAAAAGCATTCACAGTTCACAGGATGAGAAAGAATTGCTGGAACAGATGTTTGTGTTGAATGGAGAAAGCTTGCAGCTCATAAAATCAATTTGTTTTATCTTTCGGCAAATCTGTTTTCATAAAAATCTCGTGTTAAAAAATCCTTATAAGACCATGAAGTAAAAATCTAAAGTAATTGAAGTGATTGATATTCTCTTCTTCAAGGTTATTTGCTCTTTTGGTGGTAATAAGGTATTTTTTTCGTATCAATATTTAACTATTATTAAAAAATATAAAATAATCAAACGAAATATCAAAAACCAATTTTAAATGCAAACTAAAATTTGCAATTGAGAATGACTACACTAGGGTGCCCAGAAAAAAATGACCATCTGCTCCACAAGCGGAAAACGGTTTTTTTAAGTTATTGTAGGCATCTGTGCAAATTTTGAGCGAAATTGTTTGAGATTAACCCATTCATATCCGAGCCAAAAGTTAGTGAAAAAGTGTTTTTTAATCACTAATTACTTTTCAGGGTCGAGTTTTACAGCTTTTATTTGTACTACACAGTTGTAGAGCATTAAATTTCCAATAAGAATCTCACTTTTGGGAATATTTTGATGCAAGAAGCGCACCCTGTAGACCAAACCGTAAGAAATTGGGTTTTCCATACATTTTTTCGATTTTTCCCATACAAACTTCACCTTCGAGTTTCAATGGGCAAATGTTGACTGATTTTGCCCATATTTGGCCCAGAGACCTAAAATAGCTAGAAGAACAATATTCATGATAAAGTGCGCCTTTTTCAAATAATGGGAATAATTAAATAAATTATTTACATATTTTTTATCAGTTTTTGACAATTAAAGACTTATTAAGATTGATGTCGAAGCACTACTGCAAAAATATTTACAAAAAACTGAAAAAAATCTCCCGATCAGACGGTAATAACTAAATTCATGCCATTTCAATTACAAATACTGTTAAAATAACAGAAATTGTTATGGATTCTTCTTGAACAATCCATTTTTGCATAAGGGTTAAATACCAGTTTATGTTATCATAACAAAATTTGTTATTGGTCTGATATTAATTGAAAGCCAAAACTACTTTGGAATAACATTTTTTGTTATGGAAGAATACCGCCAACTGTTATTGGGATGATCGGATTAGTTGTTAAAATAACAAAAAATAATAACAAAGATTTGTTTGAAGAATAACTTAAAATATTATTAGTCTGTTATTACACGGAGAAAAAACCGTTCTGAAATTCATGAACAAATGTGCATGTAATCGCGTACTTTCGCTGTTCATGAAATCGTGAACTTGTTCATGATATCATGGAGAAAAAAACATGATATCGTGCACATTGTTCACGAAATCGCGAACTGAATCTTATGTCTGAAAATGCTTTCCTGTTTCGTGCTGATTGTCAACAGAACATGGTTTCGTGACGCCATCTACTTTTGACCTGTTTTGGTCTAGGGAGCTTTCTAACATCTCATGCACTAACACAAATTCAACGCAGTCTTTTGTTCGTGTTTGGATTGGAACGAATTTTGACGTGTTCTAACATGTTTTTGAAGATCAATCCACATAAAGCCGTAACCAAACATTCTGATTTATGTTTAATATAATCAGACTCTTTAGATTAAGCTAATTTTGTAATATGTGGGTGTCTTTATTATATTTTAATAATTTCACATTATTTCAAAATTGCCATGATTAAATTTGTTAGTACATGTACGGAACTTAGAAATTTCGAGTTTTTTTTTTAAAGTTCTATAAGCTATTGTCATTCATATGTTCATAAGTTCAAACAAATGAAAAGGGAATTATGTTAGCAGTAGGATAAAAACTAAAAATTTTAGAATTTTCAAATTTAAGATTTAAATTTTAGAATTTTCAAATTCTACAATTTTAAAATTTTAGATTTTACGAATTTTAGAATTTAAGAATTTAAGAATTTTAGAATTTTAGAATTTTAGAATTTTAGAATTTTAGAATTTTAGAATTTTAGAATTTTAGAATTTTAGAATTTTAGAATTTTAGAATTTTAGAATTTTAGAATTTTAGAATTTTAGAATTTTAGAATTTTAGAATTTTAGAATTTTAGAATTTTAGAATTTTAGAATTTTAGAATTTTAGAATTTTAGAATTTTAGAATTTTAGAATTTTAGAATTTTAGAATTTTAGAATTTTAGAATTTTAGAATTTTAGAATTTTAGAATTTTAGAATTTTAGAATTTTAGAATTTTAGAATTTTAGAATTTTAGAATTTTAGAATTTTAGAATTTTAGAATTTTAGAATTTTAGAATTTTAGAATTTTAGAATTTTAGAATTTTAGAATTTTAGAATTTTAGAATTTTAGAATTTTAGAATTTTAGAATTTTAGAATTTTAGAATTTTAGAATTTTAGAATTTTAGAATTTTAGAATTTTAGAATTTTAGAATTTTAGAATTTTAGAATTTTAGAATTTTAGAATTTTAGAATTTTAGACAAACACACACACACATCTCCCACTATATGACATTAGTCCGTGTAGAGTGTCAGTGTTTCCAACGCGCTACGAAAACAAAAGGTAAATTTTAGAAATATTCCATAAAACAAATCAAAAGTTTTAATTTTATTTATTTTTTATCGTTGCGGAATATCTGAACGGTATCCCGTTTTCGCGTCTCGTTTTCTCTGCACGTCCCCAAAAAAGTTCAGTCGTCCGTCATCGCCTGTCATCAAAACACGTTGAAACGTTTCTTGTCAAAGTGCCAGAGTGTCCAGCTGAAATGGACCGTTTTTTAAACATTGGCCACTGTCCTGGTCCCGGTCTTTGTTCCGTTGGTCAAGATCTGCGTGTGTTTGGTATGTAAATGTCATTTTTTAGATTATTTTATGCTGATGAAGAATATTCTTTGCAGAACGAAAAACAGTTTCTAATCGATCGATTTTCGATGCGTCGTTCTTGCAGGAGCGTCTGAAACTCCCGGAGTTGCAGGCTGTGGTCTGCCTTCACAGATTCCAAAGGCGGACGTTGTTTTTGTTTTCCCCGGGGACACGGCGATGACCGGCCGAAACTGGAATTGGTCCGTTTTCAAGCTCAGTGGGACCGTGGTATCTGGGAGAATCTTCTTCGAGGGAATGTTATTGTAAAAGATTGTGCATTGTAATTACATGTAATATTACGAATAAAGTCAAATTTTGTGTTGTAGTTGTTTTAAATAAAATAAAAGATCTCATAATAACAATATTCAGGAAGCATGAAGTTTGTATTACCCACCGCTAGATGTCAGGGCGAAAGCTTTCAGTGGCAGTGGTGTGAACGACAATCAGATGGCGCTGTTACCGTTTCAAAACGCTTAAAAGCTTGAAGCTGAAAAATTAGGGGATTAGAGAAGCTTAGCATCATGAACAAACGTTCATGATTTGCGTTTTGTTCATGGAAAGTGTTCATGGTACGTTTTCGTACCGTGGGATATCACGTTGTTCCTGATTTCGTGGTACATTGTTCACGATTTTCGGAACGGTTTTTTCTCCGTGTACAATAACAATCCAATAACAAAAAAATCAAAACGACGAATAACAAATCATGTTATTAGTAACATAAAATGTTATTGGCCTAGTATTTTTAAACATCAAAAAATGTTATTCCCAAGTTATTTCCGTCTGCTCGGGCTACAATTTTCTATTTTCAATTGGTCATCAACTCAACAGATTTCCGAGATACAATCTCTTCGAATTTCAATGGAGCACTCATTTTCGTAGTTAGAAAATGTAATTGGTGTTTATCTGCCCGTTCTTATATAAATATCAAAACTTTAAAAATACACTCCAAACAATAATTTGTACTTCCACAAAATTACAAGAATGAATTTTAATATTTAATTTTGATGTTGAAATTTTGTGAATATTTTGATAGAAAAAAGCTAACATTTTCCAAAAAGTTTTATTTTAAAATATTGAAAATTGAACAAAAAGTTTTCAAGCTATCGCAAAATGGTTTCAAAAATATTTAAATAAAAACCAAAAAATAATAATATTGTTTTTTTGACCTTTATCTCAAAAAATATCTCCAGACGCTAAACTGTAGAATTTCACAAAATACTACATTTTTGTATTTTTAAAGCAATTTCAGAGGGCCGAGAAATTGACATAAATTATATTTTTTTAGTATCAAGCATGTTGTGATTTTTTTTGTGTGAAAAACTAACCAGCTCTTTGTGCTAATAATGCAAAATTGCTCCGTTTAACATTGGGAATGCATGCACAAAGTTTTATTCAAATCCCAAAAAAACTTAAATTAAAATAGTAATTTAGTTATTTCAATCAGGCTTAACTTTTCAAAATGTCAAAAATAGATAATTTCCGTATTTCATATTTTAGATTAAATTGTAATTTACAAAACATATCATAAAAAATCGCATAAGTTTCAATTTTAAGCATTGAAAATCGGATCAATTGTTTCCGAGATAACGACAAATCAAAATTACAGGCTAATAAGGTGGTACTTCGAGAAATTTTTTTTCATTGATTCGAATACTTTGCGAGGCTGTTTGTTAAAAACTAATTGCCGTTTAGCAGCTTTTTAAAAGTATTTTTTGGAGAAAAATATAGAACATTTTCTCAGATTTTGTTTCAAAACATATCGTTTAAATTCAAAAATTATAAAAGAATCAAAAAAATATATTTACAGGTAGGTTTACACTTAAAAATTGAAGATTAAAACATAAATAAAAAAAAATAAATCAAAGAACTTTTTGATTGCAAATAAAATTTTATTTAAATTAGAGCCAATTACTTTCTCAAATCATTCGCGGAACAATTTAAATCTTTTTTAAATTATTTTTAATATCAAGAAATATTTAAAAATATTATATCATAAACTTTTGATTTTTTTAAGTTTTTAACCAGACTTAAGATATTTTTCAACTATTTTTTCGTGTACAAATCGGCCAGCTCATACATTAACATAACCGTTTTTTTATGACCAGTCCCCAAATTGCATGGAGACTAGTGTGGGAAAACTAATGATGCAGTATGATTTCTTTTGAGGTAAGGAATTCATGGACAAATATACAGTCCAAACTCGATTATTCGAAGCATCGATTATCCGAAGTTCGATTATCCGAAGGAGACTCCGGATAATCGAACCATGACTAATTTGAGTTCTGCGACCAATTTTAGTCAGATTTCAATTGTTGATAGTCTTTTAAAATCAAAATGCATTTTTTCAATATTTCAGCTCCGCCATTTTGGATTTAAAAATCTAAATCATTTTAGAGTAGTTTGTGGGTCATACTTAAGCTCGGCAATAAAATATTGGACAACGATATTTTTTTTTTGTGATTAGATTATCCGAAGTAAATTTTTTTTCGAGGCCTTCGAATCGAGTCTAGACTGTTTACAAAATCAAAAAAATAAAAAAAATTAAATTTCAAAATCGTTGAAAACTAATCAACTAAGACAATGTTGTAACATAGATCCATAAGTGTTTTTTTTTCACTGGCATTTTCTAACTATCCATGGATCCGAAGAATTTCCTATTCAGAGCGTAAAATTTTAGCCAATGCGTGAAAGCAAAATTTAAACCTTGACTGTACAGTTCTTCCATTTATACTACGCCTTAATAAAGGCAGCATGGCGCAAATTGAATTTCAAAGTTTACCCCTGGTACTTTCCATCTAACTCAAAGTCGTGAGAACACGCACTATATTTTATTCATGTGCAATTGAATGTAGTTCCACATCCTACGGTGTCACAGGAATCGATCGATTTTCGATGCGTCGTTCTTGCAGGAGCGTCTGAAACTCCCGGAGTTGCAGGCTGTGGTCTGCCTTCACAGATTCCAAAGGCGGACGTTGTTTTTGTTTTCCCCGGGGACACGGCGATGACCGGCCGAAACTGGAATTGGTCCGTTTTCAAGCTCAGTGGGACCGTGGTATCTGGGAGAATCTTCTTCGAGGGAATGTTATTGTAAAAGATTGTGCATTGTAATTACATGTAATATTACGAATAAAGTCAAATTTTGTGTTGTAGTTGTTTTAAATAAAATAAAAGATCTCATAATAACAATATTCAGGAAGCATGAAGTTTGTATTACCCACCGCTAGATGTCAGGGCGAAAGCTTTCAGTGGCAGTGGTGTGAACGACAATCAGATGGCGCTGTTACCGTTTCAAAACGCTTAAAAGCTTGAAGCTTAAAAATTAGGGGATTAGAGAAGCTTAGCATCATGAACAAACGTTCATGATTTGCGTTTTGTTCATGGAAAGTGTTCATGGTACGTTTTCGTACCGTGGGATATCACGTTGTTCCTGATTTCGTGGTACATTGTTCACGATTTTCGGAACGGTTTTTTCTCCGTGTACAATAACAATCCAATAACAAAAAAATCAAAACGACGAATAACAAATCATGTTATTAGTAACATAAAATGTTATTGGCCTAGTATTTTTAAACATCAAAAAATGTTATTCCCAAGTTATTTCCGTCTGCTCGGGCTACAATTTTCTATTTTCAATTGGTCATCAACTCAACAGATTTCCGAGATACAATCTCTTCGAATTTAAATGGAGCACTCATTTTCGTAGTTAGAAAATGTAATTGGTGTTTATCTGCCCGTTCTTATATAAATATCAAAACTTTAAAAATACACTCCAAACAATAATTTGTACTTCCACAAAATTACAAGAATGAATTTTAATATTTAATTTTGATGTTGAAATTTTGTGAATATTTTGATAGAAAAAGCTAACATTTTCCAAAAGTTTTATTTTAAAATATTGAAAATTGAACAAAAGTTTTCAAGCTATCGCAAAATGGTTTCAAAAATATTTAAATAAAAACCAAAAAATAATAATATTGTTTTTTTGACCTTTATCTCAAAAAATATCTCCAGACGCTAAACTGTAGAATTTCACAAAATACTACATTTTTGTATTTTTAAAGCAATTTCAGAGGGCCGAGAAATTGACATAAATTATATTTTTTTAGTATCAAGCATGTTGTGATTTTTTTTGTGTGAAAAACTAACCAGCTCTTTGTGCTAATAATGCAAAATTGCTCCGTTTAACATTGGGAATGCATGCACAAAGTTTTATTCAAATCCCAAAAAAACTTAAATTAAAATATTTTTAGTTATTTCAATCAGGCTTAACTTTTCAAAATGTCAAAAATAGATAATTTCCGTATTTCATATTTTAGATTAAATTGTAATTTACAAAACATATCATAAAAAATCGCATAAGTTTCAATTTTAAGCATTGAAAATCGGATCAATTGTTTCCGAGATAACGACAAATCAAAATTACAGGCTAATAAGGTGGTACTTCGAGAAATTTTTTTCATTGATTCGAATACTTTGCGAGGCTGTTTGTTAAAACTAATTGCCGTTTAGCAGCTTTTTAAAAGTATTTTTGGAGAAAAATATAGAACATTTTCTCAGATTTTGTTTCAAAACATATCGTTTAAATTCAAAAATTATAAAAGAATCAAAAAATATATTTACAGGTAGGTTTACACTTAAAAATTGAAGATTAAAACATAAATAAAAAAATAAATCAAAGAACTTTTGATTGCAAATAAAATTTTATTTAAATTAGAGCCAATTACTTTCTCAAATCATTCGCGGAACAATTTAAATCTTTTTTAAATTATTTTTAATATCAAGAAATATTTAAAAATATTATATCATAAACTTTTGATTTTTTTAAGTTTTTAACCAGACTTAAGATATTTTTCAACTATTTTTTCGTGTACAAATCGGCCAGCTCATACATTAACATAACCGTTTTTTTATGACCAGTCCCCAAATTGCATGGAGACTAGTGTGGGAAAACTAATGATGCAGTATGATTTCTTTTGAGGTAAGGAATTCATGGACAAATATACAGTCCAAACTCGATTATTCGAAGCATCGATTATCCGAAGTTCGATTATCCGAAGGAGACTCCGGATAATCGAACCATGACTAATTTGAGTTCTGCGACCAATTTTAGTCAGATTTCAATTGTTGATAGTCTTTTAAAATCAAAAATGCATTTTTTCAATATTTCAGCTCCGCCATTTTGGATTTAAAAAATCTAAATCATTTTAGAGTAGTTTGTGGGTCATACTTAAGCTCGGCAATAAAATATTGGACAACGATATTTTTTTTTTGTGATTAGATTATCCGAAGTAAATTTTTTTTCGAGGCCTTCGAATCGAGTCTAGACTGTTTACAAAATCAAAAAAATAAAAAAAATTAAATTTCAAAATCGTTGAAAACTAATCAACTAAGACAATGTTGTAACATAGATCCATAAGTGTTTTTTTTTCACTGGCATTTTTCTAACTATCCATGGATCCGAAGAATTTCCTATTCAGAGCGTAAAATTTTAGCCAATGCGTGAAAGCAAAATTTAAACCTTGACTGTACAGTTCTTCCATTTATACTACGCCTTAATAAAGGCAGCATGGCGCAAATTGAATTTCAAAGTTTACCCCTGGTACTTTCCATCTAACTCAAAGTCGTGAGAACACGCACTATATTTTATTCATGTGCAATTGAATGTAGTTCCACATCCTACGGTGTCACAGGAAAGGGACAGGTTAGGACAAAGCATTACTAGTCAAATACGTGGAATCGCTTGAATTTCATCGAAAGTCCCTTGGAACTGCGTTTCCTGTAACCCTTAGCATTATTACATTATATTTAAAAGGATTTATCAACAAAAAGTGTGAACCCTTTTTGTTGAAAAAAAAATGATTCAAAATGAACACACTAAAGAAATCAGTTTCAAAAATATCAAAAAACAACATTTACAACTCAACAGCCCAGGGTTAACTGTACCACGCTGATCTCTGGTGGGGACAGTCAGTGGGAAAGTATTTATTTCGCAAGCTGAGCTACCCTTAGTAGATGGCTTTGGGATGAGGTTGATTGAATTTCCAGGCGCGCGCGCGGCCTGCCCAGGGATTTCTCATTTTGTGCGGCTCCGATCGAAATCGATTTCCCCCCCTTTTCCGGCGAAAAACGGTTCATTACGCAAGCACTGAATGTTTTATGCGAACTCTTTCGATGCCAGCATATATGCACTTGCTAGGGTTTTGTGGGGTTGAGTGTGTGTGAGAGTGTGTGTTTGCATGTTTAGGGTGTTGCTAGCCCTAAGGGAGCAGTAAAACGTAACATCCTTTTCCTTATAGTTTTAGAGGAAACCGGAAGCAGGCATAGTGGGTTCAGATTGTATATTAGATGACAGGTTTAATATATCCATAAAAACGTAATAAGTTCACCTACTTAATCTTAATTTGTTTATAGGGCTAATAGTTGAACAATATTTGCAGTTGGATAGCTAAAACTTATAGGAGTAAAAATTACAAAATTAAAAACTGAAGCCCAAAATTTGAAAACGTTCAAATTTTAGGAGTAAATTAAAAAGATTTGATTTGAAAACTTTAAATTACCAGGGTAGGAAATGAAACAAAATTTCACAAAAATTTCGTTTCCAACATTGAAAATCGTACTAAAAGTTTCTGAAATATCTAGGCTTATAAGATAACACTGAGAAAAATACATTTTTTCATAAAAATTTCAACAGTTTCCAAATACAGTATTTCAGCTTTCACCAACAAAGTAAAAAAATGAACATTGTAATAAATTGTCTCAGCTTTTGGCAAATGTTTTCTTTCAGAAGGGGTGGTTCTTCTTCGTCTTTATGCAGCGAATGACATAAATGTTAAAGCTGTCTGAAATAAATTAACTACCACCACCACACAGCAGTTGCCCCGACCCCTCTACGATTTACGTGAAACTTTGTTCTAAGGGGTAACTTTTGTCCCTGATCTCGAATCCGAGGTCCGTTTTATTATATCTCGTGACGGACGAGCTGACCCCTTCAATTTTTGAACACGCAAAAATAGAGGAGCAATTCCAGCTCAAATCAGAAATTTTTCTGGTACTTTTGTTCCCGACGCTCTCCGATTTCAATGAAACTTTTTAGACATGTTATCATAGGCCTACATAAGCAATTTTTGTGTCTTTTTGTCTCATTGAGGCAATTTTTACAAAAAATGTAAACGAAAAAAAATCGTGACATCGCCTTAAAATTTAACTTTTGAACTTAAAAACTGAAATATCTAACAAAATTGGCGTGCATTTTTCTTTCAGTGTATTTTTTTTTCAAAATGCCCGTCTAATTTCCTACAAATTTGTCTTTGACCACTTTTTGATACGATGCAACGGCTCAGAGATACAGCTATATTTAAATAACAAAATACAAACATATTTAAAACTCTTACGCCATTCTCAAATTACATTATCGAGTGCAACTGGCTCCATATACACAAAAATTGCTTATGTAAGTATGTAGGAAATTTGGCGTCAAAGGGACTTTTATGTAAAATTAGACGCCCGATTCGATGCCTTACTCAGAATTCCGGAAAAACGTATTTTTCATCGAAAAAACACTAAAAAAATTCAAAAATTCTCCCATTTTCCGTTACTTGACTGCAACAAAATTTGGAACATGTAATTTTAAGGGAAATTTAATGTGCTTTTTGAACCTACATTAATTCAGAAGGGTAATTTTTTCGCCTAGAACAACAATTTTCATTTTAAAATTTCGTATTTTTCTTATTTTGCAGAGTTATTTTTTAGAATGTAACAATGTTCTACAAAGTACCACCCCGACGTCACGAGATATAAAAAAATTCGAGATCGAAAACTGAAATCCTTATTGAAAAAAAATCTCTTCAAATACCTGTTACTTAAAAAACTCTTTATAAAAAAAAATGATAAAGATTATCGATAGCAAATTTTATTCCGCATCTAAAACGATTGAAAAAAAATAAGACGGTTTTTAGATTGATTTGAAAAATCAATGTTTTCATCTTATAACAATACAATTATAAGCTTTAAAAAAATAATTGGGTACGGAACATACTACGTTTTGTCAAAAGCTGTTTCTTTTTATAGACATTCTGTCGAAATCCAATTAGTTTCGTGAGTTTTTGCATTCTTTCCGCAGTTCTTGAAAAACATTCAATGAAGATGTTTGTAGAATGTAGATTTTTAAAGAGTAATTTTCATCAATTTGTTTAAGGATTGTTTTTGTTTCTTGCATGAGTAGATCTTCAAGCTTCTTTAATCTTCAAACCTTAGTAAACAAATCCGTAAGTAAAAAAAAATCGAACATTGACAGATTTGTTATTAATGATCCGCCAAAAATATGAATTTTTAATTGAATCTGCCGAGTTTTTGCAGTTTTTCAACAAGATTAGTTTTTTTTTCATCTATTTTGATGTGAAAACAAAATACTTTGGAAAAAAACAAATTCTACTCGGTTTTACATAACATTTTCTTCAAGTATTTTTGCGTTTCATAAAAATGTTTCTAGGAAAGCAGTTTTCACATTTTTTTTTTGCTAAAAATTAAGCAAAAAATATAAGGATCGATTTTGTTGTTTGCACAGACAACTTTTAAACTGAAAAAAACTTCCGGCGACATGTCTATTCGGTGAAACGTCCCTCGACGAAAAGTTCCATGTGTGTGTGTGTGGTCCAATTCAATACCCGCTAACCGGTAGCGAAATTATGGGAAAGTATAGTTTGTATTAGGCTTTGTATATGCCGAATGCTGATACAACTTATCTCAGTCCCGGGTATTAGGTGGTGATAGCCCTCGCGCTGCTTCCAACGACCCGTTTCAGAATGACAGAGCTCCTTGCGGTCCAATTCCGAGGTCGCTGGGCATTGTTCGGCCCCGCCTAAACATAGAAGCAAGTATCTGAAGGAAACTCGATCTCTATATTTAGACTTCCAATCCCGTCAGGCAAATCAGGGATCAGCGCGTATTTAATATGAGAAGATAACATGTTTCAACACTACGGATCAATTCACTGCTAGAGTGTAAACCTGCTGATGGCTGACTGCTTAGCGTCCCAGACCCCCAACTCAAAGGTGTGAGTTCGAATCCCACCAGATTCATTTTCGTTTTTGTTCATATTCAAAGTTCGAATTCCTGATTCCAAATTTCAAACGTACCGACCGGGATTTGATCCCTGAACCTTCTGCTTGTGAGGCAGAAGCCATAACCATTAAGCCACGGAGCCGGTCGTCCCTCGACGAAAAGTTCCATTCGGTGAAATTCAAAAATTGACGCAATTTGAACGAGGTATAATAAAACTTTGTCCTGATTGTTTTTTTTTTTTCACAGGCTGTTTCTCAGCAACCATTGTTCTCGAATGTTCGATATCTTTAAAGCAAATTTGCAGGAAATGTTCTTATCTTTTCGAAAAATGCTGTCATGCTCGGTTTAGCTTGACAATTAAATCTGAATCTTTTTGATTGCAAAATTGATATTACATCTATCTGTAATTAAACAATGTTTTATTACTATTATTTACACGTTTTCCAAAAATTATGTTTTTCTTGATTTTTTGGGGGTTTTTTTTAAAGAGAATTATTACATTATGAGAAGTGTTAGCAATACTTTGCCAAATACACCAAATGCTGAAGATTGTTGAATATTTTGGACAGCATGAACAGTTGCAAAAATTGCTTGGATGAACCAATGAAGGAAAATGTCTTCTTTGGTCAGAGAAAAGGTACACACAAAAATTCCTTAAAGTAAAAAAAATAGCATAGCATAGCTACTTCGTTATTGACCAGGACCCCCAAACATTGCTCCGTGGACCACAGATGAAAAGTAGGAACCAATCATCACCCCTTGGCAATTTTCAAAGGTCTCTATCGTGCTAATCAATACCAACGCCGGCCACGACCAGTGGTAAGACACGGGGAAGTGGATGGGAATGTTAGTCCGATACTTGAGTGAGGGGACCGCTAAATCGGCTGCGTCTCCGACAAAGTATCACATGAGCTTTGAGGGGTTAGTGAGATGAGTATGAGGTCAGGATTCACTGTGATAGGTGATGTTTATCGGTTGAAATTTTAAAAATCTTAGGCTTCCGGCTGCGGAAAAATAGCTACCTAGGGATTTAAATATACAGCCATTCCACGTCAAACAGGAAGCCTCCAAATCAAAAGTGCTCCGATTTGGCTCAAATTTGGAGTGGGGGTTCTTCGGCCCAAATAATTAGACCCGTATTTTTTTGTTTGGCGATTAGGGTGGTCCATTCCGAAATAGTGTGGTCCATAAAATTGCGTTTTTCGTCGATTTAGTTTTTTTTTCATCTATTTTGATGTGAAAACAAAATACTTTGGAAAAAAACAAATTCTACTCGGTTTTACATAACATTTTCTTCAAGTATTTTTGCGTTTCATAAAAATGTTTCTAGGAAAGCAGTTTTCACATTTTTTTTTTGCTAAAAATTAAGCAAAAAATATAAGGATCGATTTTGTTGTTTGCACAGACAACTTTTAAACTGAAAAAAACTTCCGGCGACATGTCTATTCGGTGAAACGTCCCTCGACGAAAAGTTCCATGTGTGTGTGTGTGGTCCAATTCAATACCCGCTAACCGGTAGCGAAATTATGGGAAAGTATAGTTTGTATTAGGCTTTGTATATGCCGAATGCTGATACAACTTATCTCAGTCCCGGTATTAGGTGGTGATAGCCCTCGCGCTGCTTCCAACGACCCGTTTCAGAATGACAGAGCTCCTTGCGGTCCAATTCCGAGGTCGCTGGGCATTGTTCGGCCCCGCCTAAACATAGAAGCAAGTATCTGAAGGAAACTCGATCTCTATATTTAGACTTCCAATCCCGTCAGGCAAATCAGGGATCAGCGCGTATTTAATATGAGAAGATAACATGTTTCAACACTACGGATCAATTCACTGCTAGAGTGTAAACCTGCTGATGGCTGACTGCTTAGCGTCCCAGACCCCCAACTCAAAGGTGTGAGTTCGAATCCCACCAGATTCATTTTCGTTTTTGTTCATATTCAAAGTTCGAATTCCTGATTCCAAATTTCAAACGTACCGACCGGGATTTGATCCCTGAACCTTCTGCTTGTGAGGCAGAAGCCATAACCATTAAGCCACGGAGCCGGTCGTCCCTCGACGAAAAGTTCCATTCGGTGAAATTCAAAAATTGACGCAATTTGAACGAGGTATAATAAAACTTTGTCCTGATTGTTTTTTTTTTTTCACAGGCTGTTTCTCAGCAACCATTGTTCTCGAATGTTCGATATCTTTAAAGCAAATTTGCAGGAAATGTTCTTATCTTTTCGAAAAAATGCTGTCATGCTCGGTTTAGCTTGACAATTAAATCTGAATCTTTTTGATTGCAAAATTGATATTACATCTATCTGTAATTAAACAATGTTTTATTACTATTATTTACACGTTTTCCAAAAATTATGTTTTTCTTGATTTTTTGGGGGTTTTTTTTAAAGAGAATTATTACATTATGAGAAGTGTTAGCAATACTTTGCCAAATACACCAAATGCTGAAGATTGTTGAATATTTTGGACAGCATGAACAGTTGCAAAAATTGCTTGGATGAACCAATGAAGGAAAATGTCTTCTTTGGTCAGAGAAAAGGTACACACAAAAATTCCTTAAAGTAAAAAAAATAGCATAGCATAGCTACTTCGTTATTGACCAGGACCCCCAAACATTGCTCCGTGGACCACAGATGAAAAGTAGGAACCAATCATCACCCCTTGGCAATTTTCAAAGGTCTCTATCGTGCTAATCAATACCAACGCCGGCCACGACCAGTGGTAAGACACGGGGAAGTGGATGGGAATGTTAGTCCGATACTTGAGTGAGGGGACCGCTAAATCGGCTGCGTCTCCGACAAAGTATCACATGAGCTTTGAGGGGTTAGTGAGATGAGTATGAGGTCAGGATTCACTGTGATAGGTGATGTTTATCGGTTGAAATTTTAAAAATCTTAGGCTTCCGGCTGCGGAAAAATAGCTACCTAGGGATTTAAATATACAGCCATTCCACGTCAAACAGGAAGCCTCCAAATCAAAAGTGCTCCGATTTGGCTCAAATTTGGAGTGGGGGTTCTTCGGCCCAAATAATTAGACCCGTATTTTTTTGTTTGGCGATTAGGGTGGTCCATTCCGAAATAGTGTGGTCCATAAAATTGCGTTTTTCGTCGATTTTCGCAAAAACCACATTTTTCAAGTTGCGTCTTTCAATTACGAAAATTTTGGTACCCAAACATGTATAGGTAATTGCAGAAATTTTCAAGTTATCGCAGTTTCAGTGAAAAAAGTGGATTTTTTGCCGATTTTGTCATTTTCACGTTTTTGCGCGTGGTGCGTCGAAAAACCAAGTTTTTATGTTTAAAAAATCATATCTCCGAAACGTGTTAATGGATATTCGCCATTTTTTGATATGTTAAGTAAAATATTACAAGGAATCGGGGAAAAATATTTTCAGACATGGACTCTTTGGTCCCGAGACCTTGAAATCGGCAAATGAAATTTTCATAGTACTTTTTCAAATATTCAGCTAGTTTTTTTGAATTGTGGCGCTCCAAAATTGGTTCAGTCGTTCCGGAGATTTGATTTTTTGAAAAATGTGGTTTTTGCGAAAATCGACGAAAAACGCAATTTTATGGACCACCCTATTTCGGAAAGGACCACCCTAATCGCCAAACAAAAAAATACGGGTCTAATTATTTGGGCCAAAGAAACCCCACTCCAAATTTGAGCCAAATCGGAGCACTTTTGATTTGGAGACTTCCTGTTTGACGAGGAATGGCTGTAGGGGAGAGTGGGGAGACTTGATCCCCTTTTTTGTATCGCACATAACTCTGTCAATTTCTCACAAAACTATGATCTTTTTGCATGAATTGAAAGCTTAAACATTCATCTATTTTTGGCTGTTAAGGGTATTGCATCAGATAAACTCTTTGAATCATTCCAAGCGTTTTGAAAAAATATTTTAAACCGGCATTTTCAAAATGTTGGGGGTAATTTGATCCCCTTTTCAACATTTTGAAGAAATCTTAAGTCAAATATTTTTTATTAATCCAAACTATTAATTTTCTATAAGTTACAGCAATTTAACATTAAACCTGTACGTTTGTGTTCAAAATATAACAAGGTTAGCATGCAAAATATTTAAAAACTTAAAATTTCCTTTTAGACCAAAATTGAGCTTGTTTACAAAAGCTGGTAATTTTGTTTACAAAACTTTTGAAAAATGGTTCAAACTGCAGTAAGTTATGTACAACTATACTAAAGCAAACTATGTACGAAAACCCAGCCCAATTATTTAATCTTGAGGCTGATTCAGTGACTGTAAAAATGCAGGGATCAAATCTCACTAAACGCACTTTTTAAACAATTGATTGTAAAAATAGGATGACGATAAATTCAACATCAAATGCGTAATGGTTTTGGAGTTGATAGGTTTATCAAACAATTCATGTATAAAAATTTTTTTTTTCAACATTTTTTGAGTGTTTTCTATACTTATCAAAACAAAGAAAAAAGATCTCTTGGAAGTTTATTGCAGCACTATTTAGAAAAATGTGTGTAACTCAATCTAAACATTTTTCAATTTTTTTCTTTGTTTTCTACAATGAGATTTAGTCAATTTCGCACAACTTTCTAGAACAAAGCTAATTGATTTACCCACATGCTGATGAGATACAGGCTTGGGATCAAGTGTCCCCGGGGATCAAGTCTCCCCACTCTCCCCTATAGTATTAATTCGACCGCGATTCTCCAGAAATTCTTCGTCAGCGTGCCTTTCGATCAACGGTGATGTAGGAAGGGCTTCATTCATTAAGATGGTATTATATCATAAGCCTTAAAACATATTCGTCAACGTGCCTTCCGATCCTCGATGATATAGAAAGGACTTAATCCAGCAATACGACTTGCTTGTCTAAAAAAGAATTTGGATCGTTTCTATCGAAAACTATATAAAGAGAACGAAAAAACTCAACGGCCAACGAACCGCGAACTAAAAAAATAAAAAAGAAGAAGAAAACCAACCACCCCATGCACTCGAACAGCGACACAAAAGAGACGGAAAATAACAGGAAAACACAGGATTGCGCGTCCCCAAAGGCACTACTCAATTTCCTTAAAGTTAAGAAAATAAATACAAAATAAAACAATTTCCAAATAATGTTCTCATTCTAGCGAGGATTGCTCTTCTCTTACTAAAAGTGAAAAAGAAAAAGAAAATGTTTTTCAAAACTATTGAAGGTGTATATTTGAAGTAATTTAAAATTTCTTATACAATTTTCGACCACTTTTTCACTCCCACTATCTGTCCTGAATGCAACGACTGACTGAGGCCAAACCGAACGAAAATATGATACGGCACATTTTTTCCTTTTCCCCTTTCACTGAACCGGCATAAAACGGTAAAAGGAATCACATGTTCGAACAAGAATGATCCGATATGTTGATGTAAGCATTGGGTAGCAGCAGCACCGGCATAACCGTCTCTCCCTCTGATGCCATCAATCAAATGTTGTGGGAGGAGGGTTCTGGGTTGGGGAAAAATGTAACCGAAAGAATCGAAGCAGCAGATGTACGAAGGATCATTTTTCACGTAATGCTCATATTTCATGGCATCGGGTTCGGTTCGTCACTTTTCTGCCTCTTTGGTCGAAAGTTGGAACCTTGGGCTGGGGGATGGGAAGTTTTCGTGCGCCACGAGGCAGGAAGCTTTTAGTCCGTCTTACATAATTCATTGACTCTTTCGGGGCAGCAGCAGTCGCAGCCGGTGCCGAAAGCTGGGAGCAATTTTGGGCTCAAGTCTGGCAAGGGAAGGATGATGACTGGTCCCGATACGCTGTGTGTACTTAATTTACCATAATTGCCTTTGTAGGGTTTATTTTTCTCAAACTGAATTTTTGCTTTATGCTTTTCACAGAAGCTATCAGAGATTCTAAAGAAAATGTCGTCTCATCCAGCTTTTCTCCAGAAGCTCTCCGCAGATGGATGAAAGTTTCTTTATTGGATTTCACCGATATTACTCTCCTCTAATCCAGTTTGTAGCCAAGTGTCGGAAGATCATTATCAGATTACGTTCTCCAGCCCCCAGAGTACCCCCCCCCCCTCCTAAGATTTAGTAAAAATGTTAAACTTTGAAACAAGGTGATTATAACCAATTTGGAAGCTTTTCCAGCAGTCGGCTCTAAATGGCACTTTGCGTTACTCTCCCTCAACCAAGCAAGCAAGATCAAAGGCTGAAGTAACGGAGAGAGGAGAATTTTCCCCCTGGGAGCCAAAGCAAAGCCCGAACAAAACTTTTTAATACATTTTGCTGGGAAGTTTGCAGCTACTGCTGCTGTGGCCGTTGTTACTGACACTCTTGGGGATGAAAAAACGGGAACATAACATCACTTTGCATAACTTTTGCCATGGAGTCGACTGTTTTTCTATTGCCCTCTTAGTGTTGCTTGTGGGAATTTTGAGTACGAATATTGTCGAGGGTATTCATAGGTTGAGTTTGACATTTGAGTGGTTTAATTTGTTTGATTTTCTTCGGAGTGATTTATACTTTTCCACCGATTTGTAACCTTTCTTCGTAAGTGCTGCATTTTTTTTAATTTCACATTATTTTGGTAATATGGTAAATTTGCTTATTTGAAGTAATACTTACAAAACTTAAGTTTTATTTTCAGTATTGAAACCCATTCTGTTTCTGCGTTAATTATATTTTTTGGTTCGATTATACATTCATATTTTCTTTTTCTTTATTAGTTTTATAAACCTAATGCATCAGATTGTATTTATCCAATGTTTTTCAATTTTCACTATGCAAATTAGTGCGCAGCTTTGCCAAAACATTTTTTTTAGGAAATATGTTAAAAATTATGATGAAAATCAAAAATTTAAAAACTTATTAGCAACGTGATTTTTGAGCAAAAAACAATCGCTTTGCGAAAAGTGAGGACTTAACCAATCGTTCCCGAGTTGTTTAGGACCCCAAAAGGAACCTGAAAGTTGGCTCACTAATTTTTTAGAACTTTATTTTTGTCCATGCAACCAGAGTGTAATGCTTCACATATTAGATCATAAAAGCCAAAAAGTTACTTTTGCTCGTAATATAAACCAACTTATTTTTGAACCTAATTGCCCTTAACATAAATCGACAACAAGAATATGAGATTTTCAGCAAAAATATTTTCAACAGCATTTTGATATGATTATGTTTATTGAGAATTAATTTCTGGAGTTTTTTTGAAAAGGTCCATTAAACCAAATTTTCAGTTTTTGCTTTTTGGTAGTTTTTTAATACCCCTGACTCAAGGCGGTTTCAAAAACACCCAAAAGGCAAAATAACTGGAAATTTGGTTTATTAGACCTTTTTTGAAAAAACTCCAGATTTTATCTATGAAAGCACGAAAAAGAGAAAATTGTCATTTAAATGCAAAAAAAAAAAAAAAATAGAAAATTAAGCCAAAAATGTTAGGCCTCAAAAAAACTCAAACTTATTTTTATACAGTCATGCCCAGGATGATGTCAGCTATCGATGCACTTGTAATTACATGAGAATTTTCACAAAAATACGTATTTTTCTTGTATTTTGAAAACGCAATGTTTCTGGAAAAAAATCTCAATATTATTGTTATTGCTTAATGGTCATTAAATAACTGGGATTTTTCATACATTTCGAATGTTTTTTTCAAATACTTAAATTTTTCACAAAACTACGGATTTTGAAAAAAATACTCTATATTTTAGTTTTTTCTATTATATGGGTATTAAACGATCGAGATTTTTTCATACATTTCGAAAGTTATAACACAAATTTTTTAAAATACTGTAATTTTGCACAAAACAACGTTTTTTTGAAAAATACTCAAAATTTCAATTTTACAATATGGGTATCAAATGACATTTTGAATGTAATAACAATTTTTTTGAAAATACTAAAAAAAATCAGAAAACTACGTATTTTTTGAAAAATACTTAATGTCTCAGTTTACAATATGGGTTTCAAATGATTGGGTTTTTTTTCATACATTTAGAATAAAGTATCATTTTTTGAAAACACTAAAAATTTTACGAAACTACATATTTTCAAAAAAAAAACATTCAAAATTTTTGTTTTTTTTTTTGCAATATGGGTATCAAACGATCGGGATTTTTCAAACATTTCGAAAGTTGTCACACATTTTTTTTTTGAAAATACTGAAATTTTTCTCAAAACTTCGTATTTTAGAAAAAAATGTTAAAAATTTCAGTATTTCACAATATGGGTATCAAGCGATAGAATATTTTTAAAATATTTCGAATGTTTTAGTTTTTTTGAAAATTCTCAAAATTTTCACATAACTACATTTTCTAAAAAAATCCTAAATTTCAAAATTTAAAAATACCCCTATACCCTTTCTCAGCCTATTTCTTTTATTGCAGCATAAATAAAATGTTTTTGTCTGTTCCAAAGTAATAAATAGCCAAATAAAAGTGAGCATGAAACTCATCATTGGGCATATTTCCCCTACATTCAAAATGTTTGAAAAAAATCCGATAATTTGTTACCAAACTGAAATTTTAAGTGTTTTTTTTTCGAAAAAAAAAAACTAGTTTTGTGAATTTTTTGAGTTTTTAAAAATAAAGTTGTTATAACATTCAAATACATTTGAATAAATTCCGATAATTTGATACCCATATTTTGAAAAACTTAAATTTTGATTATTTTTTCAAAAATACGTAGTTTTGAGAAAATTTTGAGCATATATCAAAAAAAATGTTATAACATTCCAAATGTATGAAAAGTCCCGATTATTTGATACCCATAGTGCAAAAAACTGAAATCTTGAGTATTTTTTAGAAAATCGTTGTTTTGTGAAAATGTTGAGTATTAAAAAAAATTGTTATTACATTGGAAATGTTTGAAAAACCCCTTATAATTTGATACCATTATTGCAAAGAACTGAAATATTGAGTTTTTTTTCTCGAAAATAAGTAGTTTTGTGATAATTTTCAGTATCTTCAAAAAAATTGTATGACATTTGGAATGTATGCCTAAAACATGATCATATATTGCAACAACAAATATTGTTATGTCTTTTTAGAGCCATATTTCTACATACACTTCTTAAAGGTATCCACAATGTTTGTAAATTATTCGTAAAATCAAATGAAATACACAGCATTTTAAAGGAATGATCAACATTCATTGAGAATTGTGACAGGATTTAACTGATTTTTTTCATTCGTTTGCTTTTAAGTTTTAACTATTAAAACAAGAAATGGTCAACATTTCTACTACTAAACAAAATTTTAATTTGAAATTTATTGAAAAAGAGAAAAAATATTATTAAAAACGATCCTGAATCTCTTGAGGGAAAACTTTGCGATTTTTTTTCTGGTTGATTCGTTTCCATAAATTGAGTGAAGTTAATCAAAAAAGCCTCGAGGTGCAGTGGTTAGTGGCTTCGGCTGCCGATCTCTCAGTTGCTGTGGGGCGCGGGTTCGATTCCGGCCTTATCCTCCTGGCCTTCTATCGGATGGGGAAGTAAAACGTCGGTCCATTTGCGTAAATGAGGTTTTGGGTGACTCACCACCACACATAACCTTCGGAGGCCTAGAAATGAGCAGAAACTTGCAACATAGCCCAAAAAAGACTCAGAATTAAATACTAATCATTTTTTTTTTCTTGCAGCGAATTTTAAAAACTCTCAAAAAATAGTTTCACAATTAATAACATATTGCTTTTGATAGAAAGAGATTTATTTTAGTACTCTCCAATGTTCTTTATGAATAATTCGGGTTTTTAAAGATAATGACATTTAACAGCAATACCGTTAGCTTTAAGAGGCATTGTTTATTGTATCGTTTTCAAAGTATTCAAAACTGCCTAAGCATTAAATAACAACTTTTTCAATTTCCCAACCGTCCCCAACACTCACAAAGTTCACCTCAACATCTTTCATTCATTCACCGAGCTCTAAATTTCACATCATCCCCTCCGCTCAAGAATCGCTGTACAATGGTTTGGAAATTAGCACTGAAATAAAAATAAATATCACGATCCCAGCTCGAGCTTCCCCTGACTTGTCCAATTCGTGCGTTCAAAACGAACGATGGAGAAGCTTAACCTAAATTCCGCCAAAACCAACCTTCCTCCGTGTGGCGACCGCCGAGCTTTTAGTGCTTGGAATAAGACGAGGCTAATTTTAAAATACGACTCTTCCTGCCACGTGGCCCAGGAAGGAAATAAACTGTGCCAGATAATAGTGGCCGAATTAAACGCACAACACAGCTTCGCCTTGAAAATGCGAATTTTTGTGAATGAAGAGAAGGGGGGGGGGGAATTTCCGGGCACGTGGGAGGTTGTTAGGGGGGATACTGTGAGTGGACCGGAAAATGTGCCCTTGTTTTGCGCTGCAGAGCAACATAAAGAACGTTAATTTGGAGGGGCGAAATTCCTCCCCACGGGAGTCTTGAACAGGGTTCGGAAGGCTCCTAAACATGTTGCTTGGGGTAGGTATGAGGAGTTTTTTGAAGAATAATATTTTTTTCCAGAGGAGCAATTAATTCACAAAATTTAAAACTTCTGATTTGATTGATGATTTGAAAAATGTTTTTTTTTAATTTTAATTTTTGAGAAAATCTTTTTGTATACATTTTTATGCCAAGTATGCGATGTGCAATCGTCCAAAGTGGAGGCCGTTGGCCATAAATCCCAGGGGCTGGAACCCTCGGAGTTGGGCCAGCGCCGTCAAGACATATGAGGATTAATGGGTGGGATGACGCTGGGTACGGTTTTGGTTTAACTTGGGACAGCGCGCGGTTTGCATTTTGTGCCATATTTATTTTGCTGCCGTTTGAATTTTATGTTTTCCAGTGAGGCGCTGGTTTACTTTAATGTTTATGCAGGGTCGATTAAAATTCGTCTGCAGTGAAGTGGTTTAAGCTGTGCATTTGGTATTAAAATTCACATTAGGTTAAATAAAACCTGTGTTGTTTTATTTAATTTGCATCTATATCAACGATGATTAAACATTTGAAAAACTAAAGCAAATGAGTGTTTTATTTCATAACTTTATGTTATATATAAAAAATTCTTTTCAAAATTGCTAAGGATTTTGTTTGATTTATTACTTACCAGAAACAGAATTTGAGTTGAATTCCAAAGGGTTGTTTGTATTACCTGAAATAAAAAAAAAATTAGAAACCGCTTAAAAACATAATAAAATTTAGTTTTTGTAATGTTCGATTTGTTTCAAACTTTGTGGGGGCCATCTCTATGACAAAAGGTGCCATTTTGTGTAATTCTTTCGCCCATACACTTTCAGCAGGTTCAAAATTTTGCATGTTGTTTCACTTGTATTCCAGCTTTTTTTTAAATTTTAGAATTTCCACTTACGGTATATCTTAAAAAAAAAACTCATTTTTTATTAATTTGCAATATGGGTATGAGATAATTCGAATTTTTTCATGCATTTCCACTGATTCGGAGTTTTTGGAGTAAAAAAAATCTGTTCCCAAAAAAATATTTTAACATAAAAAAAGCATGCAAAATTTCGAATTGTTTGATATAAAACAAATATGAAAATTTAAGTTTAAAAAATAATTCAGTATTTTGTGGAATTCAAGTATTTCATTCAAAAACTGTTTTGCTGTGAATTAGTTTAATGTGATGTTTTTTAATTAGACACATAATTAATTTATTCAATCATTCAATTCCATAAACCACTTTGATCCTTTAAGGAGAACTTGAAGTATTTCATTCAATAATAGTGAAAATGTTGTGTCAAATATTCAATAACCATTTGTTATTTCAATTGAAAAACAAAATGACATATGATCCATTTTTTAACGATGAAAATGGACCTTTAGTTTTTGGTACTAGAAATAATTATCATCCAATATTATTGGAAATTTTCTCAATTTTCGAAAGACATATTTTAAGGATTGAACAATTATAGACAATATTTAAAGAAGTAGAAAAACTGGAATTTTTCAATTACAAATAAATTTTTAGTGGTTGTATTTATTAAAGTTGAAAAAAAAATCGAGTAAAATTTTAATATTTCCAAAAAAATAGCTCCCTTTGAATCAAAAGTTTAAGTTTTTTTTACCTTAAAAACATATAATTTATTTTCAAAGGGCCGTAGCAAATATTTGTTGAGGTTGTGCCCCTCAACTTTGGCTAAAGTCGTGGAGGGGGGGAGGTGGTGGCAAACAAATAAAAAAAATATAAAAAATAAATAACAAGCCATGGTTCTATCATTTGAATGAAAATAGTAGTTTTTGCAATTACGTCGTGAAACTACTTACTTTTCCTATCATTCTTGAACGACGAAATAGCCTACTTTTCTGTACCGAAAATAACAGAATCGAATAGCATCACTTTTCAAAATAAATGCTAAAAAGTTCTACTTTTCAGCACTCAAATGGGTGCTGAAAAGTTGAAATTTTCAGCACTTGTTTCGAAAAGTAACACTTTTCAAAAAAAAAATTATTTAAACGATTTATTGACAAAATACATGAAAATTTTACATAAAATTTCACTCATTGTGTATTTTTTGGAATTGCAAAAAATGTTGTATGGAACTCGTTGCAAAACTTGATTTTTTCAGCACTCTTCGTATTTATCCAACTCGGTGAACCTCGTTGGATAAATGTACGACTCGTGCTGAAAAAATCATCTTTTTGCAACTTGTTGCATGAACTACTATTATGCAACAAGTTGCAAAAAGAAGATTTTTTCAACACTAGTCGAACATTCATCCAACGAGGTTTACCAAGTTGAATAAATACAACGAGTGCTGAAAAAATCAAGTTTTGCAACAAGTTGCTTACAACATTTTTTTCAATTCTGAAAATCGCTTTTTGAATGAATTTTTATGTCAAACATCCATATGCTAAGTAAACTCATCGTTCATAACAAAATAATATTGAATAAAGTTACTTTTCAATACTAGTGCTGAAACGTTCAACTTTTAAGCACCCATTTCAATGCTGAAAAGTAGACTTTTCAGCACTGGTATTGAAAGGTTCTTATTTTCCATTCTGTAGTTTATGGCCTTTTCGTCGCTCTTGAGAATGACAGGGAAAGAAAGTAGTTTCACGACGGAATGGCAAAAAAGTGTTTTAAAATGCATTTTACACCTGTCCAGATGTTTTGAAATCTTTAGTTTGCAAATTATCTGAGTCGAAATATTATTTTGTTGTTGAAAAAATAACTTTTTACAGTACTGTACAACGGAATTTCACAAAAAAATATTGTTGATCAATCTCAAATGTGTGTGTGTGTGCAACCAACCAAACGGGACCACGCGGTCGCTTCTTACAAATTGAGTTGTTTCCATATATTTTTAGATCTGCATTCTATACATGCAAATAACTCGCATAGGCATTTGGAAGGTGTTAGCTCTGCCGAGCTTCGGTGACCCATTTCTACGCTGGCTAGCCGAGCGCGAGGTACTTTCAGCTTTATCGACAAGCCCCGCCCTGAAGAACGTTTGAACCAATCGGATTCAAACGTTATTTAGAACTTCCGAACCCTTGTCAAATGGACAAGGACCCAGCGCGTATATAGTTGATAGTAACAGTATTCCTAATTCCAATCATAGCTCACCAAGTCGCGATGGCATAGTGGTTAGCATTTTTGCTTACCAATCCAAAGGACGGGGGATCGAACCCCGACTCGAGCGACTTTGATTTTTCGTTCATGTTCAGAGTTTCAAGATTTATATTTCCTATACTTTCTCGTTGGGAGCAGATGGGAATCGAACCCAGGACCATTCGCTTACAAAGCGAACACCGTGACCAGTAAGCCACGGCCGCTCCTTGTTGATCAATCTCAAATATGCTAAATATGATTTTAAAAGCAGGAAAATATATTTTCAATTATTTTCAGTTTATTAGATTTCTTTTTCCATTAAAATTTTGAAGTATCTTGAAAACATATTGTTTTGCCTCTTATTTTTCGAAAAAAATCGGTGGGGTGACATATACTTCAAAATATATTTCTAACGGCCTTATTATAAACAAAGGTTTTAGGAAATTAAAGTTAAAAAAAAGAATTATAAAAATTCGTATTTTTCCATGTACAATTTCTTTTCATAGTCCTTATCAATACTTACAACTTTGCCGAAGACATCAAACCGATCAACAAATTCCTTCAAAAGTTACATATTTTCAAATATTTTCGCACCGAAGCCTTGTTTGGGTGAATCAATGACACAAAAGAAAATTCCCCAAAAAATTTGAGCCAAATTAAAAAAAAAAAGAATAAATTAAATCAATTTCCAGTTTTTGTGGAAAATTGCTCTTAAATCATCAATCTCATTCTTTTTCAGCTTCTCCAGAGTATAATAATCAAATCTCAAATCTCTAAATTAAATAATTTTATTAGAATTTTAGATATTGAAACATATTTTGAAATATAGAGAACAGAATTTCCGTACAAAAATGAACCAGCTCTGTCAAACGAGGCGAAGAGCAGCTGATACCGTTGAGGACTAAAAATACACTTTCAACTAATCCCGGTGAGGGTGTTCCCGTGCAAACACAGTACATTCACGGGTCTTTTTTTTCAGCTTAACTTTCAAGTGTGTGTGTTTGTGTGCTGTGTATGTGTCTCAAATCCAGACGCCAAGTCCCACGAAAAGACCTTCACTTTCGAACCATTAAACCCGCAACTGATTTTAATGGCATTTGCGAGAGTAAATATCGTGAAGGGTGAAGTGTCAATTTCTGGAGAAGCTTGCTTGTATGGACATTAAAATAAGGAACAATTTCGACACAATCGCCAACACTCCCCTATCGCAGTGCAACCGCAAACTGCCACTGCAGAAGCTGCAACTGCCAGCCTCAGTGTAGCGATTTGTTTCAACGGTGCTGCTCGTTATCGGCGGTTCGACCCCGTTTCGCCCCACAACTCCCTAATGCTCTCTCGAGCTCGTTCCGGGAGCACTTTACAGCTTCCGGTCGACCCGGCTGAAGCAACAGCAGCAGCCGTTGATGGTGGGATTTTCATGCGCGCATCAGTGGAGAACGCAAATTGCCTGGAAAGGAGTCGTCGACGAAAGGTAGTTTGCCCGCGCCCGCCCGAAGGATATGGTGCATATTTTATCAAAATTACATCCTCCGAGGGCACCACCGTTAGCCAGATGGCGTAGGAGACTAAGGAAAATTGCTGGAGGAATTCAATTTCGATGCAGCGTAGCAGCTTTATTGGCGAATGACGAACTTCGAACGAATCGATCAAATATGGAGAGAAAACTTAAGAGCTGATTGAAGGTGGCAAGAAGGGAGTGAAAATTTAAAGAGATATCAGCGTGAAAGCTTAAAACTAACTGATTTACTTTGAACATTCATAATTCACAAGAACGAGTTCAATAAGGTTTACAACAGAGGTGCCCAACCTTTCGGCCCTGCGGGTCAGATCTAATTTTTCAGAGGCAGTGGTGGGTCGAAAAAAATGACCGATAAAAAATTGAAAAAAAAAATCAATTGAAGCAAGTTCATAAAGTGTTGCAAATAAGATACATATAATGTGATTTTTGGAAAGGATGAAAGAGGAATCCTTGAGGAATTGTTTCCATAGCCATTCCGTTCGACCTCCTGGTTTTCTAAATTCGTCAAAAATAAACAACTGACTTGTACAGAGCAACTAACCTATATAGTCATATTGTAAGGGTTTATTCCCATTTACATTTGTTCCTTCTCAAGGCAAGCTAATTTTCAAACAAATTAGCTGAAATTTGGGCTAAAGGCAACATGTTCAATACATAATTTATGATCTGAGCAAGGTTGTAAACGGTAAAATTAGCGAGGTTGCATTACGATAACGATGGTTCTATCATAATCGTCGGGACAATAATTATCGATAATCTTATCGACGATAAAATCTTTCTAAAATTAACTAAGAATGCAAAGCATTAATCCACAAATCACAAAATGCTTATTTTGTCGAAAACCCTCAAATTTCATTATTTACAATACGTGTATCAAACGAAGCGAAATTTTGTATGCTTTTAGAACTATTATTCTTTTTTTGAAGATATAAAAAAAAAATTTCACAACATATGGTATTTTTTTGTAAAAGCCGGGTACCGTGATGTAGGGGTAAGCGTGATTGCCTCTCACCCAGTCGACCTGGGTTCAATCCCAGACGGTCCCGGTGGCATTTTTCGAGACGAGATTTCGCCTTCCGTCGGACGGGAAGTAAATGTTGGCCCCAGACTAACCTAAAGGGTTACGTCGATATCCAAAGGTCGTCAGTTCGAATCCCGGGGTGGATGGAAGCTCAAGTGTAAAAAGAGGTTTGCAATTGCCTCAACAATCAAGCCTTCGGACACCTAGTTTCGAGTAGGAATCTCGCAATCGAGAACGCCAAGGCAATGCTGTAGAGCGAATAATTTGTTTTTTTTTTTGACTAGCGCTTTCTTGTATAATACTAAAATTTTCACAAAATACCGTATTTTGTCGAAAATACTCAAATTTTCAAAATTTGCAATATAGGTGTCAAACTACGCAAAATTTTGTATGTTTTTTTCACTTTTATTCCAGCTTTTCTGTACCGTATTTGAAAAAAATGCAATATAGGAATCAGATAATTTGAAATAAGGCATGCGTTTCCAATGATTTAGAGATTTGGAGTAAACAATCTATTTTTAAATCATATTTTAAAATAGAATTAAAAATGTATGCAAAATTTCGTTTAACTTATTGCAAATATGAAAATTTATGTAGTTTTATAAATAAACAGTATTTTGTGAAATTTGAATATTTCGGTAAAAAAAATCCAAAACATTTACACAAAATTTTGAATCCTTTTTACCCACATTTCAAATAATATAAATTGGAATAAGGCTGGTACAAATATTTTTAAAAGTTTTTGTCACCCCCCCTTCAAAATTGGCCCGAAAAATCAGGGGGCAAAAAAAAAATGTTACAATAAACTTCAAAATTTCAATGAAAATTCAAGTGCAACCAGCTGAAATCAAATTAAAATACATTCTTCTGCGTTTAAAATCATTTTTAGCATGTTTGGGTTTATTAAAAAATCTTAAGATTTTTTGAAAATTTTCGATGCAAAATCTTTTTTTTCGATACAATTTTTGTTTTTGTCAGATCTTAGATTTTTTGAAAACTAATGATTGCAAAACAACTGAACTAGTGTAAAATGCATTTTAAAACAATTTTTTCATTTAAATGTGAAGATTATGGCTTGTTATGTAATTTTTTATAATTTTTTATTTTTTTGCCCCCCCCCCTTGTCCTCGGCCAGGGCCGAGGGACAAAAACTTTTTTAAATATTTGCATCGGCCTAATTTAAAAAAGAATATTTGAAATGTATTTATGTATATTACAGACTGACATTCAACAAATATCCAATTAAGCCATTGTAAAACAGTGCATCTTTGAAAATAAAAAATTACAAGCTGTTGCTGAAAAACTCGTACTTTGCTTTCCGACAACTATTGCAGGATTTAAAAAGCTGTTTTAAAAACATTATTGAAATTTAAAAATTTATTTTTTTTATTTTTCCCGTGTTCAGGAGGTCATATAGAGCAAATTTTGTTGTACGAAAAAGTTTACTTCTTTTTTTTATGTTTTTCTTGTTTCATTTTGAAGAATTTTAATTTCCATTTATCTTGATTAGTTTATATTTGTTTTTGGTAGTATTTGGCCTATTCTACCACCTCCTGTTATTACATTCTAATTTTTTCATGTGTTCACAGGCAGTTTTTCAAAAAAAAATCTTGTTTTTCACATTTTCTTCTATAGAATGGTACAGTTTAACCTCGCATAGTGCGCAGGCGTTACGCTTTGTATTTCTTTGATTACTCTTAAACGACATGTTGCGTCAGCCAGTCTTTCTTATAAAGATCTTTGTAGTTTGCAGTTAGCACCGTCGACACCACAATATAGCTGGTGCTGACCGGCATTATTATTTTTCGCCCCATAATTCTGGCACCGCTGCGCTGTCAGAGGCAAGCCACCTAAATGTGTCTCGTCACTTTCGTCGTCATTCCAAATCCAACCGTTTTGAAGAGAAGTTGCGCTGAAATAAAAAGGAAGATTTTAGTTAGTTGTTTCACTAAATAAAGTGCGTTTTTTACTTACCTTCGCGTGTTTTACCTACCTGCTGCACCTGCTGCTCCTGTTGCACCTGCTGCACCTGCTGCTCCCGTTGCACTTGCTGCACCTGCTGCTCCCGTTGCACCTGCTGCTCCCGCTGCACCTGCTGCTGCTGCTGCGCCTGCTGGACGACCTGCTTCCGCCCCGTTGCTCCCATCTGATCCTCCCGCAGAAAACACAACGTAGGGTCCCGGTTGGTGAGTTGCCACTCCATATTTGGTGCCGTGACCAGGATTTCTGGCCAACCTTTCCGTGGAGTGCACCGCCATTTTGGACGCCGAGGATCTGACGCGGGCCGACGCCATTGCTGTTGCGGCTTGCTGCTTGATTTATACAAGGCCTAATTTAATTAGGCAGCAGGTAATTAGCTGTCCTAATTCGCTGCGTCTCCCCCGCGGGTGCCCTTTAGATCTCCTTCCTTCTTTACACGCTGTTCTGCAACTTCCGGACTGACGGAATCGGCGACTGCTGCCTCTACCGTTGGAGCACATCGCACAGGCCCTGCTAGTGCCTCTCAAACCTTCGACGTTCGCTGCCGACCGGTTCGTGGTGTTCCCCAGGCCATCCTGCGCCATTTTGGAAGCCACGCGGTCGCGCTCGCACTCCTGGCTCGCTGATCGACGAGGATCATCAACTATCGTCATCGGCGGCCATCTTGTAACGCTGTATACGACCACGCCACACCTGCTGGCTCTTCGAAACCGGTTGTACGGACGATTCCCTGCCTCCCCGGAATCCTCAACCGGCTGCAACCGCGTCACGCCCGATCTGCGACCGCTTCACTGCTGCTGAACGGTGCCACGAGCCGGGTTTTGGTGATCGCGCACAGCACGGACAAGCTGTTGTTCCCGTGGCTGTTTTCTTGAACATTCAAGGCATTTTCTTGCCTTGGATAGGTGAGTACCTTTCCAAGTCGCTACTCGTCTGCGTCCGGGTCTACCGTGGTCTTTTTTCGCAGATCTCGCTCACCACTGCTGTTGTTGCTGTCGAGCGGCACTTCCAACATGGATGCGACGCTGAAGGCGACGCTGCAGGCTCGAAGAGTGTCGTTGTTGGCGGCGCTGGGTCGGGCAGAGAGCTTTCAAGCGGAGTACGACCACGAACGGGACCAGATGGAGGTGCAGCTGAGGCTGGCCCACATCGAGGAAGCGAGCTCCAAGCTCGAGGACATCCAGCAGCAGCTGGAGGACGACGAAACCGATGATGCGGGTAAGGTGGTACACGAGGGAATTCGGGCTAGTTTTGAAACGCGTCTGTTCAAAATAAAAAGCTTCCTTCTGTCCAAACAACGTCTCATTCCTCAACCACGCAATCCCTCCCCCCCGCACGCATCCTCCACTCTCTCTGGCATTAAGCTTCCGACGATTACGCTTCCTGAATTTGATGGGGACTATCAGAAATGGTTGGCTTTTCACGATCTGTTTGTGGCGCTCATCCACAACAATCCCGACCTTCCTGACGTTCAGAAGTTTCACTATTTGAGGAGTTGTCGTTGGGAAGGCAGCCGGCTACATCGACACGTACGACATCAATGCGGCCAACTACCAAATCGCTTGGGACACTCTTGTGGAGCGCTACAACAACGAGTACCTGCTGAAAAAACGTCATCTACAAGCCCTCTTCGAACTGCCACCGATGGAACACGAGACCGCATCCAGCCTCCACTCCCTGGTCGACGAGTTCCAGAGGCACATCAAGATTCTGGACCAGCTCAAAGAACCAACCGCTTCTTGGAGCACCGTTCTCGAGCATTTGCTGTGCACACGATTGCACGTCGACACCATCAATCTCTGGGAGGACCACGCTTCGACGCTTTCCAATCCGGACTTCCAGAGCCTGATCGAGTTCTTGCAGCGCCGAATGAGGGTTCTGGAATCTATTTCGGTAAACAACAACCATTCTTCGTCCAATGGGGCTACCAGCTCGCATCAGTCGCCCCGCCCCGCGTCGAAGAAACGGAGCTCGCAGCGCCTTTCGACGTACGCCTCCACCGCTAGTTCAGGACCTGCCGCGGATTGTGCAGCGTGTGGACTCGCGCATCCTCTCTACAAATGCCACAAGTTTGGCCAGCTTTCTGTCCCTGAGCGTCAGCGGATTGTGAGCAACAAACACCTCTGCTACAACTGTTTGGGGGCACACCAGGTGAGGAATTGTTCGTCCAAGCGCTCCTGCAGGCACTGTCAACAGCGGCATCATTCGCTCCTTCACGCGGGACATGCTGATAACTCGCCAAGAACCAACAGCGGTGCAACGGCACCCACACAAGCGAGCGGGCAGTTGGAAGTATCCGCTTCGGTCGTCTCAACCAAGCAAGAGGTCGCTACGCCCACCGAGGTCGTTCCACAGGTCGAAGTCAGCGTTCCACTTCAGCAGCCCAAGGAAAACGTGTTCCTGCTTACTGTGCTGATCAAGGTCGTCGATTCGTTGGGAATGGAACACGTGGCCCGCGCATTGCTGGACAGCGCCTCCCAACCTAATCTCATCACCGATCGCATGGCAAGAATTCTGCGGCTCAAGCGAGCCCCTGCGAGCGTGGTGATCCAAGGCGCAGGCCAGATGTCAACACCAGTTCGGCATTCCGTCTCCACCGAAGTGCGGTCGAGAAAGAGCGATTTCTCCTGCGGGATCAACTTTCTTGTCATGGACAAACTGACTGCGGAGCTTCCAAGCCACAACATCTCAACGTCGGGTTGGAACATTCCGGTGGAACTCTTCCTCGCCGATCCGACCTTCAATGAACGGCAGCCGATCGACATGGTTCTCGGAGCAAAGCATTTTCACTCTTTCTTCCCTAGCGCAGCTCGCATTCACCTCGACGGTTCACTTCCGATTCTAGTAGACAGCGTTTTCGGCTGGATTGTCACCGGTTCCGCCAGCCAAGCTTCGTCCACACCAACCGAAACCGCACACTCGTACTCGGTACTCGCGATGATGTCGCTGGAGGAGAGCATGGAGCGATTTTGGAAGACGGAGGAACTCACAATCAACGACAAGCTTTCCGTCGAGGAGCGAGACTGCGAATCCTTGTTCCAGTCGACAACAACGCGCACGCCGGAGGGTCGCTACGTGGTACGTTACCCCCGCAAACCAGGTTTCGAAAACTTGCTGGGTGACTCCAAGACCGCAGCTTTGCGACGATTCCGACTGCTTGAGCGACGGCTAGAGCGAGACGCACAGCTCAAGGAGGACTACCACAAGTTCATGCGGGAGTATGTCGAGCTGGGCCACATGCAGCTGGTTGAACCTGATGAGAAGGACAAGACGCCATCGTGCTACCTACCCCACCACCCCGTCTTTAAGGACTCCAGCACGACGACCAAGGTTCGGGTCGTCTTCGACGGTTCAGCAGCGACTTCTACGGGATTTTCGCTCAACCAAGCACTCTGCGTCGGACCTGTGGTTCAAGAGGACCTTCTCTCGCTCCTGCTCCGCTTCCGGAACTACCCTGTAGCCCTCGTAGCGGACGCAGCCAAAATGTACCGGCAGGTTCTCGTCCACCCAGAGGACAGAAGGCTGCAGCGCATCTTCTGGCGGTTCTCGCCAGACTCACCCATCCAAACGTACGAACTACAGACCGTCACGTACGGCCTTGCACCTTCCGCGTACCTAGCCACCCGTTCCTTCAGCAACTCGCCCAGGACGAGGGTCACGAGTACCCGTTGGGCGGCCCAGCGCTCGAAAGCAACTTCTACGTAGATGACTTCATTGGTGGCGCTGATACGGTCGAGGACGCCATACGCTTGCGGAAGGAGCTTACGGAACTGCTGGCCAAGGGAGGGTTCGAGATGCGGAAGTGGACATCAAACCGTCTCGAGATACTGCGAGGACTGAACCAAGACCAAATCGGCACGCAGTCGAGTCTGCAGTTTGGTCCGAACGAGATGGTAAAGGCGCTGGGGATTGGATGGGAGCCCGAGGCCGACGTTCTACGATTCGACTCGCAAATCAACCAGAGCAAGGGACCTCCCACGAAGCAGTTCATCCTCTCAACAATCGCTCGACTCTACGATCCTCTAGGTCACATCGCACCCGTAGTTGTCACCGCCAAGATCATCATGCAGGAATGCTGGCAGCTGAAGTGTGACTGGAACGACCCGGTGCCGGATAACATTCGCATCAAGTGGGAGAAATTCTTCAAGGAACTTCCAGAAATCCGGTCCTACCGGATCGACCGCTACGCTCTCCAGCCCGACTCCACTTACCAACTGCACACATTCTGCGACGCGTCTAAGGACGCTTACGGAGCTTGTTGCTACATCCGCTGTGAAGACCGACACGGCAATGTACGAGTCACGTTCTTAGCATCAAAATCTCGGGTCGCCCCGCTCAGAGGACTGAACGTCCCTCGCTTGGAAGCAAACGCTGCTGTACTCGGAGTCCACCTTCACTTCCGGATCAAGCAGGCACTCAAGATCAAAATCTCGGACTCGTACTTCTGGACGGACTCAGCTGTCGTACTGCAGTGGATCCAAGCAAACCCGAACACCTGGAAGACGTACGTAGCGAACCGTGTCGCTGAGATCCAGTTCTACACGCGCGGCTGTCATTGGAATCACGTGCCGACCAAGGACAATCCGGCGGACCTGGTGTCCCGCGGGATGACGGTGCCGAACTTCTTGAACTGCGAGACCTGGAAGAATGCAACAAGTTGGATCTGCTCAAACCCACGAGACTGGCCGAGGACCAACCCACCAAGCGTTCCGGCGGACATCATGGAAGCTCGCGTAGTCGCCGCCGTGACAGAGAAGCCGCCGCAAGTTCACCCCTGGTTCCTGCGCTGGCACTCGTACAGACGGCTGGTCCACTCGATCGGATTCGTCCTCCGATTCATCGACAACACCAGGCAGAAAGCGAGAACAACCAGAACGAGCGACACACCTGTGCGGCGTGCCCTAACGGTGGAGCAGTTTGCCAAAGCGAAAACGGTGCTAACTCGTCTAGCACAGCAGGACTCCTTCAGCACCGAACTGAAGGAACTCGAAAAGGGGAAGCCGGTGCCAAAACAGTCCAACATCTACAAAATGAGCCCATTCATCGATGCAGAGAGAGTGTTGAGAGTGGGGGGGTCGACTAAAGCTTTCCCAACTGCCCTTCCAAGCCAAACACCCAGCCTTACTCCCTGGTTCCCATCCCTTCGCTCGCATCCTCGCCGAATTCTACCACCAAAAACTTTTCCACGGCGGCGGGCGCCTACTACTGACCGCCATGCGCGAGGAATTCTGGCCCATCGGTGGTCGCATTCTTGCCAGAAGCGTGGTGCGCAATTGCTTCCGTTGCGTTAGACTGAATCCCGAACTGGTTCAGCAGCAGATCGGCCAACTTCCGGCTCAACGGATCATCCCTAGTCGCCCATTTAGCGTCGTCGGCGTAGACTACGCAGGTCCACTGTACCTGAAGCCGATACACAAACGTGCTGCACCGGCCAAGGCCTATATTTGCCTTTTTGTGTGCTTCGCGACGAAGGCCGTTCACATTGAACTTGTTGGAGATCTCTCCACCCCCGCGTTCCTTGCTGCGCTGCGCAGGTTCATCGGGCGACGCGGAGTGCCGTCTCACATTCACTCCGACAATGGCAAGAACTTTGAAGGCGCCAAGAACGAACTTGCCCGGCTGTACACAATGCTCACCCACGACGCCGAACAGGAGAAAATCCACGAATTCTGCACAGCCGAAGGGATCACCTGGCATCTCACTCCCCCAAAAGCACCCCACTTCGGAGGATTATGGGAATCCGCCGTAAAGGTCGCCAAGAAGCACCTGTTCCGGCAGCTTGGTCCGTCAAGATTGTCGTTCGAGGACATGTGCACCGTGCTCACACAAATCGAATCCCACATGAACTCCCGACCACTTCTTCCACTGAGTGAAGATCCGAACGACCTCGCCGCTCTAACGCCGGCCCATTTCCTAATCGGAACATCGATGCACGCCCTGCCCGACCCAGATCTGCGCCACATTCCAGTCAACCGCCTAGACCACTATCAACAACTCCAGCTCCACGCCCAACAATTTTGGGCCCACTGGCGACGCGAATACCTCCAGGAGCTGCTGAGGGACACCAAGGGTTACCAGCGGAACGACGAAATCCAACCCGGTAGACTCGTGATCGTCGTCGACGAGCTGCAAGGGCCACTCCGCTGGCCACTTGCCCGGATCGAAGCCGTTCATCCTGGACCAGACGGCATCGTACGTGTTGTGTCGCTGCGAACGGCCAGCGGTGGAATCATCACCAGACCAGCTGTTAAAATCTGCTTGCTTCCCGTGCCGCTGTCTCCTGAGGCTCCACACACCACACCGCAACCGGGTCAGCTGTCTACAGATGCAGTGTTTCCTGAAAAAGAAAAACATTAAATTTAGTTCATTTATTTAGCACACGAAGTGCATCTGCTCAACTTCCCCTCTAGTTAGAATCATATTTTGCTTTGTTTACATTTTTTTTTTTTTTTTGAATTAGTCATTCAAGGCGGCGGGCGATGTTGCGTCAGCCAGTCTTTCTTATAAAGATCTTTGTAGTTTGCAGTTAGCACCGTCGACACCACAATATAGCTGGTGCTGACCGGCATTATTATTTTTCGCCCCATAATTCTGGCACCGCTGCGCTGTCAGAGGCAAGCCACCTAAATGTGTCTCGTCACTTTCGTCGTCATTCCAAATCCAACCGTTTTGAAGAGAAGTTGCGCTGAAATAAAAAGGAAGATTTTAGTTAGTTGTTTCACTAAATAAAGTGCGTTTTTTACTTACCTTCGCGTGTTTTACCTACCTGCTGCACCTGCTGCTCCTGTTGCACCTGCTGCACCTGCTGCTCCCGTTGCACTTGCTGCACCTGCTGCCCCGTTGCACCTGCTGCTCCCGCTGCACCTGCTGCTGCTGCTGCGCCTGCTGGACGACCTGCTTCCGCCCCGTTGCTCCCATCTGATCCTCCCGCAGAAAACACAACGTAGGGTCCCGGTTGGTGAGTTGCCACTCCACGACATAATATTTTTGCAATCTTTTTGAAATAATTTGTTCGTCTTGTTCTAATCAACAATTAGCTCCAAAGAGATTGCAAAAATATTGTTTTATTTTAGAGTAAACGACGAAATAAAAAGCGTAACGCCAGGTTTAACTGTACCATCATCATTTTAATTGTAAAAAAATGCGTATAGGCGTAGTCTGGGAGTCTAGAAAAATTACTGCATACTGCATTTTAACTAAAAATACAGGAAATGTTTGTAATAAACACAGCCAAAGTTAACACCTAAAAAAATACATTTTTTAAAACATTGCACAGAGGTCCAGAACGCAAAATTAAGTGGAAAATGGATTTTCCAAAAAATGGTGACGTTTTGGATCTTTGGTGTCTTCAGAAAAGTTGTTACAAATGGAAAAGAGCAACTTTTGGTTTGGTGCATAGTTAGGGTGGTTCACGGTTAGGGTAATTTTGAAAATATAACTTTTCAGGAATATTTTTGAGAATTTTGTCGTCTTCTAGAAAGTTATTGGGCTTGCCAATCCAAGCAACTTTGTCCAAGACACCAGCATTTTATTTCGCAATCCAAGCCCTCTACGACCAAATTTAGGTTAAAGCATCTGAGCAAATCTTTAAGAATCAGTTTTTTGAACGTAGTAATTCAGGGTTAAGTTTTAGAGAAAAGTGTTGTTTTGAGCACTTTTGGAGCTCTATAAACAAACTTTTTTTTTTGACAAGTCATTTTGGACATAAGGGTAAAAAATTACAGCCATTTTAAGGTGAAACAGATGCAAATTTGGCCGTAGAAGGCGTAGATTACGAGATAAAAATTTGAGTTCTTCAACAAAGTTGCTTGGACTGGCAACACGGAGAAAAAAGAGTTCCCAAAATCGTGAACAAGCGTTCATGAAAATGGGAACCTCGAACAAAGTGTTCAAATTCCATGGCACGATTTTGAAAAACGTACCATGAAATTTGAACACTTTGTTCGAGGTTCCCATTTTCATGAACGCTTGTTCACGATTTTGGGAACTCTTTTTTCTCCGTGAAGTCCGACAACTTTCTAGAAGACGACAAAATTCTCAAAAATATTCATGAAAAGTTATACCACCCTAATCGTGAACCACCCTAATTTTGAACCAAACCAAAAGGTGCCCTTTTCCATTTGCAACAACTCTTCTCAAGACACCAAACCTCAAAAACGTCCCCTCTGATTTTGAACAGGTTCATTAAGCAATGTATATCTATCTTTTGTTATCAACATTTTACATTTTGTTGTTAACAACTCCTTTTTAACATTAACTTATAAATATTTTGGAAATTTGTTCAAACTTGAAGAAAATCATGCAATACATAAAAAATAGAGCATGAAATGAGCATGAACTGAAAAAAAATCTCAAATCTGACTAATTTTTTCCCTAAACGTTCCTTAACCAAAATAATAAGACCCGTTTTTTTTTTGTTTAGCCATAAGCGTGACCTACACCCAGGGGTGTGTATATGGGTAGATTTGAGTAGATGACATCTACTTAGCTGTTTGTTTAAATTTATTAAATTTTTTAAGGAAAAATATTCCAGTTAAACGATATTTTTGACCATAAAAGGGTTGGCACAAAGTTTCACCAATTTCTTGGCTCAATTTTGAAGCGCCCTTTTCTTTTTTTTAAGTCATATGCACTCTTTCTGGAAAGTCAACCAAACATTTCAGTGTTCCAGTGTAGTGCTGTCGCAGTTAGTCGCAAAGTCGCCAAGTCGAGGAGCGATATTTTTTAAATGAGGTTTGTCTGAAGGCGCCCCTAGGATTTAAAAAATTGTATTAAAATTCTCAATATAAAAATTTGACTGGAGGCGCCCCTACGACTTAAAAAATTGTATTGAAATTCTCAATATGAAAATTTGACTGGAGGCGCCCCTACGACTTAAAAAGTTGTATTGAAATTCTCAATATGAAAATTTGACTGGAGGCGCCCCTACGACTTAAAAAGTTGTATTGAAATTCTCAATATGAAAATTTGACTGGAGGCGCCCCTACGACTTAAAAAGTTGTATTGAAATTCTCAATATGAAACTTTGACTGGAGGCGCCCCTACGACTTAAAAAGTTGTATTGAAATTCTCAATATGAAAATATGACTGGAGGCGCCCCTACGACTTAAAAAATTGTATTGAAATTCTCAATATGAAAATTTGACTGGAGGCGCCCCTACGACTTAAAAAATTGTATTAAAATTCTCAATATGAAACTTTGACTGGAGGCGCCCCTACGACTTAAAAAATTGTATTGAAATTCTCAATATGAAAATTTGACTGGAGGCGCCCCTACGACTTAAAAAATTGTATTGAAATTCTCAATATGAAAATTTGACTGGAGGCGCCCCTACGACTTAAAAAATTGTATTAAAATTCTCAATATGAAACTTTGACTGGAGGCGCCCCTACGACTTAAAAAATTGTATTGAAATTCTTAATTTGAAAATTTGACTGGAGGCGCCCTTATGGCTGAAAAAAAATTGATTCAAAAAAATATTCAAGTTAAACGAAACTTTGACTGGAGGCGCCCTACGACTTAAAAATTGTATTGAAATTCTTAATTTGAAAATTTGACTGGAGGCGCCCTTATGGCTGAAAAAATTGATTCAAAAAATATTCAAGTTAAACGAAACTTTGACTGGAGGCGCCCTACGACTTAAAAAATTGTATTGAAATTCTTAATTTGAAAATTTGACTGGAGGCGCCCTTATGGCTGAAAAAAAATTGATTCAAAAAAATATTCAAGTTAAACGAAACATTGACTGGAGGCGCCCCTACGACTTAAAAAATTGTATTGAAATTCTTAATTTGAAAATTTGACTGGAGGCGCCCTTATGGCTGAAAAAAAATTGATTCAAAAAAATATTCAAGTTAAACGAAACTTTGACTGGAGGCGCCCCTACGACTTAAAAATTGTATTGAAATTCTTAATTTGAAAATTTGACTGGAGGCGCCCTTATGGCTGAAAAAATTGATTCAAAAAAATATTCAAGTTAAACGAAACTTTGACTGGAGGCGCCCCTACGACTTAAAAAATTGTATTGAAATTCTTAATTTGAAAATTTGACTGGAGGCGCCCTTATGGCTGAAAAAAAATTGATTCAAAAAAATATTCAAGTTAAACGAAACATTGACTGGAGGCGCCCCTACGACTTAAAAATTGTATTGAAATTCTTAATTTGAAAATTTGACTGGAGGCGCCCTTATGGCTGAAAAAATTGATTCAAAAAATATTCAAGTTAAACGAAACTTTGACTGGAGGCGCCCCTACGACTTAAAAATTGTATTGAAATTCTTAATTTGAAAATTTGACTGGAGGCGCCCTTATGGCTGAAAAAATTGATTCAAAAAAATATTCAAGTTAAACGAAACTTTGACTGGAGGCGCCCCTACGACTTAAAAAATTGTATTGAAATTCTTAATTTGAAAATTTGACTGGAGGCGCCCTTATGGCTGAAAAAATTGATTCAAAAAAATATTCAAGTTAAACGAAACATTGACTGGAGGCGCCCTACGACTTAAAAATTGTATTGAAATTCTTAATTTGAAAATTTGACTGGAGGCGCCCTTATGGCTGAAAAAATTGATTCAAAAAATATTCAAGTTAAACGAAACTTTGACTGGAGGCGCCCCTACGACTTAAAAAATTGTATTGAAATTCTTAATTTGAAAATTTGACTGGAGGCGCCCTTATGGCTGAAAAAATTGATTCAAAAAATATTCAAGTTAAACGAAACATTGACTGGAGGCGCCCCTACGACTTAAAAATTGTATTGAAATTCTTAATTTGAAAATTTGACTGGAGGCGCCCTTATGGCTGAAAAAAAATTGAACAGGGGTGTGTATATGGGTAGATTTGAGTAGATGACATCTACTTAGCTGTTTGTTTAAATTTATTAAATTTTTTAAGGAAAAATATTCCAGTTAAACGATATTTTTGACCATAAAAGGGTTGGCACAAAGTTTCACCAATTTCTTGGCTCAATTTTGAAGCGCCCTTTTCTTTTTTTTAAGTCATATGCACTCTTTCTGGAAAGTCAACCAAACATTTCAGTGTTCCAGTGTAGTGCTGTCGCAGTTAGTCGCAAAGTCGCCAAGTCGAGGAGCGATATTTTTTAAATGAGGTTTGTCTGAAGGCGCCCCTAGGATTTAAAAAATTGTATTAAAATTCTCAATATAAAAATTTGACTGGAGGCGCCCCTACGACTTAAAAAATTGTATTGAAATTCTCAATATGAAAATTTGACTGGAGGCGCCCCTACGACTTAAAAAGTTGTATTGAAATTCTCAATATGAAAATTTGACTGGAGGCGCCCCTACGACTTAAAAAGTTGTATTGAAATTCTCAATATGAAAATTTGACTGGAGGCGCCCCTACGACTTAAAAAGTTGTATTGAAATTCTCAATATGAAACTTTGACTGGAGGCGCCCCTACGACTTAAAAAGTTGTATTGAAATTCTCAATATGAAAATTTGACTGGAGGCGCCCCTACGACTTAAAAAGTTGTATTGAAATTCTCAATATGAAACTTTGACTGGAGGCGCCCCTACGACTTAAAAAGTTGTATTGAAATTCTCAATATGAAAATTTGACTGGAGGCGCCCCTACGACTTAAAAAATTGTATTGAAATTCTCAATATGAAAATTTGACTGGAGGCGCCCCTACGACTTAAAAAATTGTATTAAAATTCTCAATATGAAACTTTGACTGGAGGCGCCCCTACGACTTAAAAAATTGTATTGAAATTCTCAATATGAAAATTTGACTGGAGGCGCCCCTACGACTTAAAAAATTGTATTGAAATTCTTAATTTGAAAATTTGACTGGAGGCGCCCTTATGGCTGAAAAAAAATTGATTCAAAAAAATATTCAAGTTAAACGAAACTTTGACTGGAGGCGCCCCTACGACTTAAAAAATTGTATTGAAATTCTTAATTTGAAAATTTGACTGGAGGCGCCCTTATGGCTGAAAAAAAATTGATTCAAAAAAATATTCAAGTTAAACGAAACTTTGACTGGAGGCGCCCCTACGACTTAAAAATTGTATTGAAATTCTTAATTTGAAAATTTGACTGGAGGCGCCCTTATGGCTGAAAAAAATTGATTCAAAAAATATTCAAGTTAAACGAAACATTGACTGGAGGCGCCCCTACGACTTAAAAATTGTATTGAAATTCTTAATTTGAAAATTTGACTGGAGGCGCCCTTATGGCTGAAAAAAAATTGATTCAAAAAAATATTCAAGTTAAACGAAACTTTGACTGGAGGCGCCCCTACGACTTAAAAAATTGTATTGAAATTCTTAATTTGAAAATTTGACTGGAGGCGCCCTTATGGCTGAAAAAAAATTGATTCAAAAAAATATTCAAGTTAAACGAAACTTTGACTGGAGGCGCCCCTACGACTTAAAAAATTGTATTGAAATTCTTAATTTGAAAATTTGACTGGAGGCGCCCTTATGGCTGAAAAAAAATTGATTCAAAAAAATATTCAAGTTAAACGAAACTTTGACTGGAGGCGCCCCTACGACTTAAAAATTGTATTGAAATTCTTAATTTGAAAATTTGACTGGAGGCGCCCTTATGGCTGAAAAAAAATTGATTCAAAAAAATATTCAAGTTAAACGAAACATTGACTGGAGGCGCCCCTACGACTTAAAAAATTGTATTGAAATTCTTAATTTGAAAATTTGACTGGAGGCGCCCTTATGGCTGAAAAAAAATTGATTCAAAAAAATATTCAAGTTAAACGAAACTTTGACTGGAGGCGCCCCTACGACTTAAAAAATTGTATTGAAATTCTTAATTTGAAAATTTGACTGGAGGCGCCCTTATGGCTGAAAAAAAATTGATTCAAAAAAATATTCAAGTTAAACGAAACTTTGACTGGAGGCGCCCCTACGACTTAAAAAATTGTATTGAAATTCTTAATTTGAAAATTTGACTGGAGGCGCCCTTATGGCTGAAAAAAAATTGATTCAAAAAAATATTCAAGTTAAACGAAACATTGACTGGAGGCGCCCCTACGACTTAAAAAATTGTATTGAAATTCTTAATTTGAAAATTTGACTGGAGGCGCCCTTATGGCTGAAAAAAAATTGATTCAAAAAAATATTCAAGTTAAACGAAACTTTGACTGGAGGCGCCCCTACGACTTAAAAAATTGTATTGAAATTCTTAATTTGAAAATTTGACTGGAGGCGCCCTTATGGCTGAAAAAAAATTGATTCAAAAAAATATTCAAGTTAAACGAAACTTTGACTGGAGGCGCCCCTACGACTTAAAAAATTGTATTGAAATTCTTAATTTGAAAATTTGACTGGAGGCGCCCTTATGGCTGAAAAAAAATTGATTCAAAAAAATATTCAAGTTAAACGAAACATTGACTGGAGGCGCCCCTACGACTTAAAAATTGTATTGAAATTCTTAATTTGAAAATTTGACTGGAGGCGCCCTTATGGCTGAAAAAAAATTGATTCAAAAAAATATTCAAGTTAAACGAAACTTTGACTGGAGGCGCCCCTACGACTTAAAAAATTGTATTGAAATTCTTAATTTGAAAATTTGACTGGAGGCGCCCTTATGGCTGAAAAAAAATTGATTCAAAAAAATATTCAAGTTAAACGAAACATTGACTGGAGGCGCCCCTACGACTTAAAAAATTGTATTGAAATTCTTAATTTGAAAATTTGACTGGAGGCGCCCTTATGGCTGAAAAAAAATTGAACAGGGGTGTGTATATGGGTAGATTTGAGTAGATGACATCTACTTAGCTGTTTGTTTAAATTTATTAAATTTTTTAAGGAAAAATATTCCAGTTAAACGATATTTTTGACCATAAAAGGGTTGGCACAAAGTTTCACCAATTTCTTGGCTCAATTTTGAAGCGCCCTTTTCTTTTTTTTAAGTCATATGCACTCTTTCTGGAAAGTCAACCAAACATTTCAGTGTTCCAGTGTAGTGCTGTCGCAGTTAGTCGCAAAGTCGCCAAGTCGAGGAGCGATATTTTTTAAATGAGGTTTGTCTGAAGGCGCCCCTAGGATTTAAAAAATTGTATTAAAATTCTCAATATACAAATTTGACTGGAGGCGCCCCTACGACTTAAAAAATTGTATTGAAATTCTCAATATGAAAATTTGACTGGAGGCGCCCCTACGACTTAAAAAGTTGTATTGAAATTCTCAATATGAAAATTTGACTGGAGGCGCCCCTACGACTTAAAAAGTTGTATTGAAATTCTCAATATGAAAATTTGACTGGAGGCGCCCTACGACTTAAAAAGTTGTATTGAAATTCTCAATATGAAACTTTGACTGGAGGCGCCCCTACGACTTAAAAAGTTGTATTGAAATTCTCAATATGAAAATTTGACTGGAGGCGCCCCTACGACTTAAAAAATTGTATTGAAATTCTCAATATGAAAATTTGACTGGAGGCGCCCCTACGACTTAAAAAATTGTATTAAAATTCTCAATATGAAACTTTGACTGGAGGCGCCCTACGACTTAAAAAATTGTATTGAAATTCTCAATATGAAAATTTGACTGGAGGCGCCCCTACGACTTAAAAAATTGTATTGAAATTCTCAATATGAAAATTTGACTGGAGGCGCCCCTACGACTTAAAAAATTGTATTAAAATTCTCAATATGAAACTTTGACTGGAGGCGCCCCTACGACTTAAAAAATTGTATTGAAATTCTTAATTTGAAAATTTGACTGGAGGCGCCCTTATGGCTGAAAAAAATTGATTCAAAAAATATTCAAGTTAAACGAAACTTTGACTGGAGGCGCCCTACGACTTAAAAAATTGTATTGAAATTCTTAATTTGAAAATTTGACTGGAGGCGCCCTTATGGCTGAAAAAATTGATTCAAAAAATATTCAAGTTAAACGAAACTTTGACTGGAGGCGCCCTACGACTTAAAAATTGTATTGAAATTCTTAATTTGAAAATTTGACTGGAGGCGCCCTTATGGCTGAAAAAAATTGATTCAAAAAATATTCAAGTTAAACGAAACATTGACTGGAGGCGCCCCTACGACTTAAAAAATTGTATTGAAATTCTTAATTTGAAAATTTGACTGGAGGCGCCCTTATGGCTGAAAAAAAATTGATTCAAAAAAATATTCAAGTTAAACGAAACTTTGACTGGAGGCGCCCCTACGACTTAAAAAATTGTATTGAAATTCTTAATTTGAAAATTTGACTGGAGGCGCCCTTATGGCTGAAAAAAAATTGATTCAAAAAAATATTCAAGTTAAACGAAACTTTGACTGGAGGCGCCCCTACGACTTAAAAATTGTATTGAAATTCTTAATTTGAAAATTTGACTGGAGGCGCCCTTATGGCTGAAAAAAATTGATTCAAAAAATATTCAAGTTAAACGAAACATTGACTGGAGGCGCCCCTACGACTTAAAAATTGTATTGAAATTCTTAATTTGAAAATTTGACTGGAGGCGCCCTTATGGCTGAAAAAAAATTGATTCAAAAAAATATTCAAGTTAAACGAAACTTTGACTGGAGGCGCCCCTACGACTTAAAAAATTGTATTGAAATTCTTAATTTGAAAATTTGACTGGAGGCGCCCTTATGGCTGAAAAAAAATTGAACAGGGGTGTGTATATGGGTAGATTTGAGTAGATGACATCTACTTAGCTGTTTGTTTAAATTTATTAAATTTTTTAAGGAAAAATATTCCAGTTAAACGATATTTTTGACCATAAAAGGGTTGGCACAAAGTTTCACCAATTTCTTGGCTCAATTTTGAAGCGCCCTTTTCTTTTTTTAAGTCATATGCACTCTTTCTGGAAAGTCAACCAAACATTTCAGTGTTCCAGTGTAGTGCTGTCGCAGTTAGTCGCAAAGTCGCTAAGTCGATGCGCGATCGCTGCGCGATGGTTTGGTGTTTGCTTTATTTAAATTTAGCTTTGTCACTCTTGCGATGCATAAGTTTTTTTTTTATTTGACTCAATGATTTTCGGTTGTTGTGCGCACGCAACTATATGTTTTCCCAAAAGCGAGAGAAGCCGACTCGCTCACCAAAATGTATCAAATTTGGACCAATGATTTCAAATGACTTTCTCGCTGTGTTAACATGTTTCCAACAGAGGACTTGTGTAGGCTAACTTACTCTTTTATCCTCTAACAGAGGTTGACTTTTGACGGGTAGAGTTTTTCGGAACATTTACCCCGAAGCTTTGAAAAAGAATTCTTCTGAAATCAGTACCATTAATATTATTTTTTAATTGCTGTTTTATTTTTTGATGAGAGAGATCTTCGCTTCTGGTTAAGGCTTTGTTCGAAGTGATAGAATTTTATAACGATCTTATCAAATGTTTCTTAAGAAAGTCACTGAAAATTGATAGAAACAATAGGCTCTTTGGCCACTGATTCGTAAAAAAGATATACGTCGCGGCGTCCGAGACACCATTTGATTTTGCTGGGACCGATTTTTGAAAAAATGCCAAACTTGAAAGGTCTGTACCGAGCTCCAGGGTGCTCCAAATGTCAATGTTATTTATACCAAAAGATGTGCAAGGATCTGGCCTACACGCCAGTGATGTTGAAAATAAACGCTTCAGTGGCTGAAGTGCCTAAAAAATACATTTTTGAAAAATCTTATTTACGGGTTAAATCCCATTTAAAATTCAAATGCAAAGCGCCAGCTTCTGTTACGTCCAATCAAGCTCATATTAGGGATTCGAGCTCAGTATGCCCACCAGAACAAACCTCTGAATGCCCGCCAAAAAATCTTTTTTGTTACATCCTAATACATATACATAATCTATGCAAATTGCACATATTCTTATAAATTATCTAATTTGATTCCACTTTGTATAATCTAGACTTTATCAATTAGATCTCTAAGAACAATTTTCGGAACAAGTTCTCATAATAAAATATCAGTATTTGTTCGTTACTAGCTGAGATATGCGAATTTCGCTTAGTTACACAATAGGAAGCGGTAACTGAGACATTTTGAATGCTCATAAATAAATATGATGTTAAAGAAATTAGATAAAATTTTGATATCAATTTCTCGTCTCAATAAAGCAATGCTGTTAAAAGTAACGATAATTGCGCATAATATAATTTCATAATTTCAGGTAATACTAGAGCGTCCAATTTCCCGTCGTGGGAAAAAAATCCCGAGAATTCCCGGAAAAAATATTTCCAGTAACTTCCCGAAACTCAAGCGAAAGTATACATTTTCCTAACTTTTTGGCACATTTTTTTTAATTTACAAAAAAAAATAGTTATGAAAAAACTCAATTTAATATTATTCATTTTAATTTATTGTTCTTAAACCCATTCAGTTCGCCTGAAAATTTCATATGAAAATATGAATATTTAAAAAAATATTCGTTCCAGAAGCTTTCACAACTGGGATCTTGTTTATTCGTTGAGCAACAAAAATTACGATATTATGAAATGAAAATTTACTATCATAATTCTGGTTAGTTTTTTAAACGAAAATTGTTGTTATATCATTTGAAACTTAGGTATCCTGTTCTGTCAAGATCAAATGATGTTTTTTTTTGCGATTTTGTTTACCATGGCCAAATTGGATGAAAATTGAAAAAATATCAATTGATGTCTCAGAGAAAGCTATTCAAAAGAATTTGGTAAATTTGTTAAAAAGTTTTAACAGTTTAATATTAATAAAAATAACTTGAGCTAACAAGCGCGTAAGAGGTTTAATATGAACTAAACTACTTTTATTGCTATGAAAATTCTTTAAGACGAAGTCATTTATTAAGCTGAATCATTAAAAAAAACTACTTCGTATTATATAGAAGGTGATTTTATAAAAAATATATTTCAAGTGAAAAAGCTGATTTTAAAGGTGAATTCAATGCTTATCTGTTTATTCATGAGCTCAAAGAAGTAAGATTTGTTCAAGAAAAAAGATTTGCCAACAAATCCATATTTTCTTCATTATTTTTTTATTTTCATTTCCACGTCGTCTCAATATTATTCTTTATCATATTCTCACAAACTGTTCACAGAGCCATATTCAATAGCAATGTTATGGTTTTGAAGCATGTATTCATTTTACTCGCTGTCCAAAGACTGTGATTGGAAAAATAACACTGCAAAAAAATACTAATAAATTTAGAAATAGCCTATAAATTGTGAATATCAATATATTTTCTTTAAAATGTTTTTGCAAGCAGTTAAAGCATTAATTGACCCTCGCACATATTTTGATCATTTAAGTTGCTATTTTATACAATTTTGTTGAAGAATATTAACCAGAACCAGAACCAATATAAGAACAATTTTGGATAAATTTAAAATTTCCCGTTTCCCGGGAATTTTGCAACCCGGAAATTGGACGCTTTAGGTAGCACTAAATCGCGCGCTTAGGTGTAAAAGAGGATTGCAATTGCCTCAACAATCAAGCCTTCGGACACCTAGTTTCGAGTAGGAATCACGTAATCGAGAACGCCAAGGCAATGCTGTAGAGCAAATAATTTGATTTTGATTTTTGAATTTTTGAAATAAATAAAAGTACGAAATTCCTTTATTTTAGGAATTCTGCCTTCTTTCCTTATTAAGTAATTGGGTTTTTCGGATAACTGATTTTTTTTATATGTTATTTTCAAGTTGGGACCATCCATAAACCACGTGGACACTTTTTTGGGAATCTGTTACCTCGCATTTCCGTAAAACTTCATCAATTCCAACTTTCTAAGATGCATTCGAAAGGTCTTTTGAAGCACTTCAAAATGTGCCATAGACATCCAGGATTGGTTTGACTTTTTCTCTTAGCTTTTGCAAATTACTGTCAAAAATTGATTTTTTTAAAACCTTAATATCTTTTTCCAACATCCTCCAACACCCATACTCCCATAGGTCAAAAGATAGGTAATTTCATGGACTATAAGCCTACGGTATCAACTTTTTGGCCAATCGCAGTTTTTCTCATAGTTTTTCGATTTTTCTACAACAAACATTTTACAACGTTAGTTTTTGCCCTGTAGGCCTCCATAGCGGCACTTTTTGGTCTCAATTTTGTTCTATTCGGAATCCTCGGACAATTTCACGTAAGTTAGAAGTATTGGAATTGTAATTTTGATTTAAAAAATATTTAAATAAAACATTTTTGAAAAAAGAAATAGATTTTATTTACCCTATGATCAATACGTCACATGCTGTATCAAGTAGGCGAAAACCTGTTTTACCCTAATCCAGCAAATTGTTAAAAAATATTTTAATTCATTCTAAATAGCAATTTTTTGAATCAAATTTACAACTCCAATACTTCTAATTTACGTGAAATTGTCCGAGGATTCCGAATATGACAAAATTGAGACAAAAAAGTGCCGCTATGGAGGCCTACAGGGCAAAAACTAACGTTGTAAAATGTTTGTTGTAGAAAAATCGAAAAACTATGAGAAAAACTGCGATTGGCCAAAAAGTTGATACCGTAGGCTTATAGTCCATGAAATTACCTATCTTTTGACCTATGGGAGTATGGGTGTTGGAGGCTGTTGGAAAAAGATATTAAGGTTTTAAAAAAAAATATTTTTGACAGTTATTTGCAAAAGCTAAGAGAAAATTTCAAACCAATCCTGGATGTCTATGGCACATTTTGAAGTGCTTCAAAAGACCTTTTGAATGCATCTAAGAGAGTTGGAATTGATGAAGTTTTACGGAAATGCGAGCAATTTTAAGATTTTTTATGTTTTTTTGACCTCAAACTTCAAAGCCCGTTTTACCCCACTTCCCTTTGTCGTAGAGGGCTCATATTTGGCATGAGTTCATCTCATGTATAGACAAACAAACGCTGAAAGTTTCATCCAAATCGGAGCACCTCGATACGACCTGTTACACATTGGTGAAAAACTCGCTCTTAAAATCAATAAAAAAATATTCAAAAAGTTACATCTCTTTTATCTAAGATTTGTTCTCCGAAACTTACCGTGGATACCCTGTTAATATATAATTCTGGATTGAATACGCGAGAGTCAGTTTTTATTATCAATTCCAAAATGGATCAAATTTAATTATGTGTAGATAGAGTTATCTTTTTATGATAGGTGCGACATTAAAAATTTTAATTAACTAAAAGATTCTATTGTTTCATTGCAATGGGTTGCGTTTTTCCACGCAGCAGACAATTTTTTTTTATTTGTCCACATTGGGTGATGGGCATTTCCATTATCGAGTAAGACGGGACAAAGAAAGGGTTTACGACTAGGTTTAGAGTCAATTTTATGAATTTTCATAAATAAAGTGAAGTTTGTGTAAGTTAAGGGCAAAAGTCACTGTTTGTCTGTTTTGATCTTATATTTGAAGTTTACTAAATAATGTTTACAAACCTAGAGGTTTTCTAAATATTTGAAACTTTCTAGCAAGTGTTTAGCCAAGTGAATTACCTTACTAATTGTTAAAGAATTTTTGAAATTCTTTTTGTTATGTTTTCCTAAAATAAATTTGCGGGAAGGTGCGCACATTTTTGTATGAAAAAAAAATCAAACAAATAAAGTAACTTTTATTTCTGATAATGTGGAATCTACGTAACACCTTATAATCTAGCCACTTAAACCTTGCGGTTTCGGCAACGGATTCACAGGCGTGTATCGTTCTTTTGCGACAAGACATTTTTTAATTTCTAATAATATTGATTCAAAATCACAGAAAAAAATTATCAGCAGAAATCGTACCAAAAAATAAAATTAATGCAAAAAGTATTAAGTATAAGTACTACTTTGTTAAAATAGGTAAATTTACCATACAATTATTTTAATTGTTAATTTAATCTACGCTTTGTTTATGATTAGGTACTTTAGGATTTTGTTTTATTATTAAGTTTAAAAATACGTTTTCACTATAAGCGCCTCCCATATCAGTTAGTGACTGGCAGCGCCCTAAAAATCATGTATGCACTGTAGGCGCCCTCAGCCAAATGCGCATCTACCTAGCTCAAGCCCATCAAACACACCCCTGCCTACACCGTGTTAGTATGGTCCCAAAAATGGTCATTTTCGCAATTTTTTGCTAAAACATTAAAAAAACTAAAAACTAAAAAAATTTAAATTACATGTTTAAAAAAAAAATCATTAGTATGGAAAAACCCGATTTAATCCCACCTGGAGTGAGATAAAGCCTTTCTTACAAAAGGAAGATAACGGCAGTTGATTTTTTTCCAAAGAAATAGCAAAATAAAGAATGGTAGATTCATTAATCAATTCAAAACTCAACATGATTCCTGTCCGGGTGTAAGCTGTGCTCGCACACAAGCATTTTCGATTTTTAAAATTAGAACAAATTATTTTTGAGGCAGAGAATTAGCTCACAATTTGCGATGTTCGTAATGTTTTCTACCTATCGCTAAATTGTTCGTATTCTCTGAGTGTTTTTTGCACTTTTCAAAATATCAAGAATTAACGAGAAAACAAAATAATTCCGTCTTACTCCAATGCGTTAAAGTGGTTACATAATGACTGGCAGAAAGTGTTTCCACACCCGAAAATTTGCCGTGTTGTAAACGATGTAACGGTAAAGCCGCTTAAATGTTCTTGAAAGCTTTGAAACGCCTACTGGGATTCACTAAACTGACATTTAGGCGTTAGACAAAATTGTGAGATTTTAACCTTCGGGAAGTCGCGTGTTTTCGCCTTTCTTACAAGTGCCCTTACAAACTGTGTACAAAGTACACGTACGCGACCTCCGGTGGATTAATAAGCAAGCCAGAAAATTATGTAGTATGCATTTAGGCGATTTTGGGATTGGGAAGCATACTGCGACTGAGCGCTCGGTGAAACTTCACTACGACAAACGCAAACGTACCGAATGAACTACCTTGGCTCATACGTTGGGTTCATTGCCGCAAGCCGACACGTGGCTTGGTGCGCTGGTACGATGAACCAAAATACGAACACACAAAAACGCGCGTACCGAAGCTAGAAAACCAAACCCGCGATGTGCGTTGTCACTGGCGCATGGGAAGCTTAAACGCTCACCAGAAATTCGTTCGCTCAGAGATCGATCAGAGAATGAGCAAAACAAAAAAGCAAGGCAAAAGAATGAGCATGGGGCTTCAGAACGGATAGCTGCTTGCGTCGTGTTTACGTTCACTGAAGCTTGGCATAGATAATCATGCTAGGCGATGTGTGATGAACAAGCAATCGATAGGGCAACTTGTACAAAAAGGGAGTAACCTAGTATCAAAACTCTATACGCGCCAGCATTATCGCGTCTGCATGTGAAGCTCAACTTGACAACTTGTCGACGAGGCGACGAAAATCGATCGTCCTTGATTTTTTGCAGATTTTTCGAATGTATGTTTCTCGAGAAACGATTTGAGAACGAAGCTTGATTTGGAGTCGGAACCAAAAGCAAACCCTATACCTTTCTTTAGTAAGAAAGGCAAAAATGGAAATTTTCTAAAATCTGAACGGTAAATCCAAATGAGGTCGAATTTGTTTCAGAACCTCGATTATGGTCTAGATTATGATATGGAGAAAAAAATAATAGATAAAATGCCAAATGAATAGTTTTGGCATTTGGTGAAAATTGGCTTTTACCTTTTTTAGGGGTTTTTTCCCCTCACAGTGAATTAGTCCACAAGTTGTAAATCATGAACCACATTACCGACATGGATGAAAATTTGGGAGGGTGTAGGGCTCGAAAAATGCAATTTTTCGGATAAATAAACGATTTCAATATTTCAATTTTTGACCGAATTTTTATTTGAAAACCGCCTGATCAGGTGAAAACATACTCCGAGTCCCCTTAAAAAATGGATAAATTCAAATTTGGTATGAAACTGGTTCAGGTTCAGCACATCCCCTTTCAAATGCGCCTAAGAGAGCTTAAATCCATAATGTGGGCTCTGAGAAACCCCCTACCACAAAATTGAGCACTTTTTTACCACACACGGACGTCACGCTTGCTCTACGGTAAATTGAGCGCCAAAATTCGGATATTGGAGATAGACCAATTCTGCCATTGTCAAATGATCGGGCGTCGAAAATCGATCGTCCCTGATTTTTTGCAGATTTTTCGAATGTATGTTTCTCGAGAAACGAATTGAGAACGAAGCTTGATTTTGAGTCGGAGCCAAAAGCAAACCCTATACGTTTTGTTTTGAATTCTGAATGCGCCATCAAATCGCGCGACCGATTTCACATGAAAATACCTTTGACAAAAAATGTCCATATCACACCATTTAAGGCTGCAAATTTTTGAAAAACACATCTTTTTTCAATTGTTCAAAAATGGAATGGATCGTATCGTCCCTCTGTCACGAGATATCGAAAAATGGAGCTCGTGGACCAGGATCGTGGTCAGGAACAAACGTTACCCCTTAGAAAAAGGGTTAGCGCAGACATCGCCAAAAGTTACAGTGAATCATTCTTCACAGCAGCTGCACTGACCCCGCTTCGATTTGCGTGATACTTTGTCCTAGTAGTAAATTTTGGTACCTGATCATTAATCGAAGGACTACGCCTTTTGTCAAATGTAACAAAGGGGTCCTACCGCACCGCACGCATCACGAGGTATCTAAAAAAGTTTTGAACTTCGAATAAGTGTTGGGTTAACTGCTGAGTGAGTTAGCGGAGAATGACCCATGGAAAATTATCGTTGTTGTTGAATAACACAAACCTCATTCTTAAAGAAAATATCGATTTCCGAAGATCACATTCCTCCCCGAGACCATCATCATGACCGACAATCAAATTCGATGTGAAATGTTGAAGCTTTATTTCCCCCCACTGCTGGAACGGGAACATCCGTCGTCACCATCTTTGAGAAAATCCGCCGCTCCGCTTCGACCTTGCCAGCGGATTTGGTTGGTTTGTTTTTGCGGGATTACCTCGCCCGTTTCCCGAAGGTTGGGGGAGAGAGACCTCGTAGCAATTGACGAGTATTGCTTGCCAATAAAACGCGAATGTTGCTGCTGGTTGTCGTCTTCGGCGGAATTATCCGCCAAATCGGGCACACTTTACAGTCATCCGCCCCTCGCCGCCATGGCTTTGGCGGTTTTAACGAGCCGAAATCGGTAACGATTTGTTACCAAAGCAATTGTCGAATTTGACGGGCTTTATTGGATCAACCGGGCCATTTGAGTTTGGCGTTGGGCTGTGATATGCCAAATTGGGATTTTATGGCGAGATTGTAACTTTATACAGATTTGAAAGTAGAACAGAACGCATGTCAAGGGTAAATTGAATGATGTAAAATTACATCGAAACCTTGTTCCAACAGTCCTTTTTTTAAATTGTGCCCTTTGATCAATTATTTTTGGACGAATAATCCGGGTGGTAAATTCTTTGAATTCAGTAAACATTTACAGGGCCTCTGCCTTTTTGCAAGTAACCAGGTCGACTGGTTACGCTTTCGAGTTAATCTTCCCGGAAAAGCTGTTCCACGACCTCACAGCGTGGGGCGATTTTCGTTGCAAACATTTTCCCACACCATCACACACCATCCACACAGTTCAAGGTTGAAAAACAGAGCTCGAATGTTCGTTCACCTTTCACAACGCACCACACGCCATGGAAGCCTTCAAATTTGCATGCGCAAATTGAGTTTTCTAATGAGAAAAGGGAAATCGGTCGGGGTCCGATTCCGGCGAAAGTACACAATGTATGTAATAAGACAATATTTTATTCCGGGAACGTAGTGCCATTTCGGATGGCACACGACCACTGCTGTTTTGGGGCGTGCAAGAAAGCTGAAACGACTCGCACGGGGGAAATTTGGTTTAACGAAAGAAAGTAGCAAGCTTTTCCACGACCGAACGAGGAAAAACAAACAGGGACAAGATAAATGTGCTGGAAAACGAGGAATGTTGGCACCCCGTCTGGAAAAGCACAACCATCCTGAAGAAGCTGAATTCTTTTCGTTTTGCCATTTGGGAAGTGTTGGGAATTTCTGGAGGAATTTCTTCTTTTGGGAAGTTTGTCTTTCGGAAAGCGGTTACAGGATGGAACAATTTCTGAACAATTCCAAAGAATGTTGAAAAATGAATTTCAACATTTTTGGCAACACTGCCAAAACGAGAACAACAAGGCACAAACAGAGCGTCTTGAGCAGGTACTGAATACCATTATGGTGTCTTCAGGATTCCTAGGAAGACAACTGAGAAATGGTGCCCTTAAGTAGCCACAACATGGTAACGAGATGGTCTGCTGTCTGGAAGTACCTGCTTCGGTGAATGTTTTGTTGTAGCTGGGTCAATTGCTATGTAAAAATTTCAAATATTTTTTGAAATTTTAAGGATTTTGAATTGGGCAACTAAAAAATTGAAAAAGTGCTAAAAAGTATTACTTTTCAACACAAGTCAACCGAGCGAAACACTTTTTTTATCGTCAATAGAAAAAGAAAGGAATAGTCAATAGTTTCAAAACTGAGTTGTAAAAAAATATTGGTCAGACTTTGGCAACAAGATTTTGTATTATTCTAAGACTCAAATTATAGGTATTTATTGATACAAATGATTATTAATTTTGAGTTTTATATTTGAATAAAAGTGCACACCATATATCCACAGAAGATAGTTAGTTGTCTTTATTAACGAGCCTTTCAGCCATAAACGCTGGTTCGGCTCGGTCGCTATATCCGCAGAAGTCATTTAAATCATTTTCTCCATACAAGCCTTTATAAACGTGTGTGGATTGGTCTTATAAAATAAACATGTAAAAATTTGTATTTTTGATTTAGATATAATACATGATTTGGAGTTTTTTTTTTAAATTGGTACACGAATAACAAATTCCTTATTTTGTTATTCTATTTTTTATAATTAAAAAATTATGTTACGAAATAAGTATTCAAGAAATCTCGTAATTATTTTTTTTGCTGATCCGTCGTAAAACACTTTACTTTTCCTGTCATTCTCGAACGACGAAATGCATTCCGATGCAATGGCGCACTACAAATGTTAATAAATGACAAGAAGAGTGCTAGGCGTCAACTAACCTAAGGCACTCTCCAGGATTCCTTCGAAAGTTTGGCTGCACTGGGGTCTGATTAGATTAGATTAGATTAGAAATGGATGCTGAAAAGATGAACTTTTCAGCGCTTGTTTGGAAAAGTAATACATTTCAACATTTTTTGTTGATTTATTGGACATTTGACCTAAAATTCTGTCCAAAGGGAGTTTTTCGGAATTGCAAAAAATGTTGTTTGGAACTCGTTGCAAATCTTGGTGTTTTCAACACTCGTCGTATTTATCCAACTCGTTAAATCGTTGGATAAACGTACGAGTGCTGAAAAAAAAAGTTTTACAACGAGTTCCATACAACATTTTTTGCATTTCAGATAAGTCAAATATTCATGAATTTTGTCAATAAATCGATTGAATCAAAAACATGTTGAAAAGTATCACTTTTCGAAACAAGTGCTGAAAAATTCAACGAAACGGGCTAATTTAAACTACCAAAAATAACAGAATTGAAAATCAATACCTTTCATTCCAGTGCCGAAAAGTTCTACTCTGTAGCACTGAAATGGGTGCTGAAAAGTTGAACCTTTCAACACTTGTATCGAAAAATATTTTTTTTAATATTGTTTTGTTTTGAACGGTCAATTCGCTTAACACATGTATGTTTGACATAAAATTCCATTTAAATAGCGTTATTCGGAATTGCAAAAAAATATTGTATGCAACTCGTTGCAAATCTTGATTTTTTCAGCACTCGTCGTATTCATCCAACTCGGTAAATCTCGTTGGATAAACGTACGACTCCTGCTGAAAAAATATTGTTTTTGCAACTTGTTGTATAAGTTGGTTTCAAGTTGGTTGGATTTCTATTTACTTTTATAGTTTTAAAGTTTTTGTTTTGAAAAAATATTTTTTTGCTCCCTGATGATAAGAACTAATTTAAGAGGTTTAGGGGCAGGGTTACTCTAAGACAGGTTGGGCTGTGTTTGTAAGGTTGTATTGGTGCGAACACGCAGAAAAAAATAAAACGTCAGTTTTCGCATGAAAATTCATTTTTCGAAATTTTTTATCTCCGTGCACAGTTGAAGAGGAACACTGTGACGTCACAAAGTTTGTTTTTCCTTTAAGTTAAGTGGCAGACGGGCGATTTTGAGTTAGTTTTGAGGAATCGGTAACAATTTTCTGCCACAATTTGACTAAAATTATTGAAAAATAGTCGTAAGCGTAACGGAAGGTAATTTGCAGCATGATTATTTTATCAGGACATGTTCTAATCCAATCCTTCCCCCAAGTCCAGCCTCATCCACTCATCGTTGTCGGCTGTTCCTGACCGTCTTCTCTGACTCGGACCGAATCAATCTACGGGACATATTCCGGAGGTTGGCGGCGATGACGAGAATGAGGTTGAAGAAGGCATGGAGGAGGGATGCGATGATAATGGTGCTCCACGACAGAAAAGAACACGAGTCAACTGGGAGGTGGATCGACTTATGCTGGCCAAAGCAATGCATAGACGTTCGGTGCTGTGGAATGCAAATCAGGATGGTCACTGGCAGTCGTACCAGCGAGATCGTGCTTGTACTCAACTGGCCACCGAAATGGAACTGAACAAGGACAACCTGAAGAAAATGTGGTGCAGCTTGATCGACATGTTCCACCGGAAACGCTGGAGTTTTGACGCGTCGAACGTTCAACTCTACCAGCTACTGGAAACAATGTTCAACACAAGCATTCGCCGGCGTTGCAAATTTGGCTACTTCTGGATAAAATGTGGATGAAAAATGCCCGACCAGCTCAGGCAACCGGGTCCACTCCACCACCGTAAACATCAGCCCAAAGAAGTGGAACCACTTCCCGCCAACAATCGCATTCAGCTCACCCAGCAGGTCTACGACCGGGAAGTGACCCGCGAGCAGGGCATGTCGATGCCGGAGTTGAAGCACCACTGGCGTACAGGCAAAATAGTCACCAAAATCAACAACACGATCGCGACCATCATCTCGACCCCGGCAGAGGTAGAAAGGGTGGGCAGTCGCATGCAGGAGATTAAAGATAAGTAGACCCAGGTCGGCCGGAAGATTACATCGATGATGGTAAGGCCGGCGGCGTGATTACATGCATTACAAGCAAGTCCATCTGCAAATGGGGCTCTGATCCACATAACCGAACCCCGCAGGCCGAAGATAAATCCAAATCGAAGAAGAGCATCCGCTGAATCCGTCTCGTCGAAGGTGACGCTGAGGGGTGGTCCTCGGTCTATCCCGATTCCGGGATGGTCGAAATCGCACACGTCTAAAACTTTTATTGCAGTCGAAAATTGAATCAATTTATTTATATTTTTGTAATAAAGAAATCCTCATTTAATGCTTTCAACAACTGCATGTACCTACTTTTTATTCTTTTAATCCAGTTTATCTCGAAAATCACCGTTTAATTTAAAATTATTCAAACTTTCATTCAATTACCTATACTATCCATAAGAAACGAGAACGTTGTGACGTCATCACTTGAAGCATCGCAAATGTTGACACTTTTTTGCTTACTAATACTAAACCAACACGTTTTCAGCCCAACCTTTCTTACAGTAACCTTGGTTTAGGGGGGAGGGGCGACATAAACTTTGAAAAGTATTTGCAATGGCCTAACTGTGAATCACGTCATCGTTGCTTAAAAAAATTCAAAATTAAGCTTGAACTATTTTTGATAACAGAGCTAACGAACAGAAACATAAAATCAAATTTGCACTAGCCTTTTCTTAACATGTTTTTAAATCTGTTAGATTTCGCCATTCTTTAAACATGAAAAGTTTTTTGAAAAATTTAAATAGATGGGTTTTGATATTTTGATTTTTTGAATGTGTTAAACATTTTTTGGCATGAGTAGTTTCTTATCAAATTACCAGCTTAAAAGCATTTTTTGTAATATTTTTTCAGGGTTTTTTTGGCATTCTATGAAATTTGAGTAGTTCTTGAAAAATATTTAAAAAATCATTCAAATGATTTTTGTAATTTATTTAAAGAAGGCAGTTTGTACTATTCATAAATTTATTAATATTTTCATTAATTTCTTAGAGGTTTCATCAGCCATAAATAAATACTAGCCCTATGTTTTTAAAGCAAAATAATCTTTCGGCAAATTGTCCATTGGGGAAAAAACTTTTGGTGAAATGTACCAGATTCTGCAACAATACAAGGCGTTTCACAAGTTAACACACAAGCGTCGATTTTTAAAATTTGAAAATCGAATCATTAGTTGCCGATATATCGTCAGTTTATAAAAAGGGTCTGAGGTGACACTAATAAAAAACATAATTCACAACATTTAAATTTTAAGGTTCTGTAGCGCAACAACCAGTTGGAAATTTTCTATCTATCTATCTATCTATCTATATTCTAACTATCTGTTCGTTTTTCTCTGAACACCGAGTAGATTTACGGGTGCCACGATATCTCGAGATGGGATGGACCAAATTGGCTGAAATTTAACGAGAAGACTCTCAAGGCATATCTCATGTGCATGACAAAGCCTGATTTTTAAATTTAGCTTTTTAAAAAATACAAAAATCAAAAACAGACTATTTTTGCCTTCCTCACCTTACTGAGGAAAGGCTATAAAATCACTCGAAAAATGAACTTCTTAATTCGACATCGTAGACCCACCTTCACGTATACCTATCGACTCAGAATCATGTTCTGAGCAAATGTCTGTGTGGATGTGTGTAGGTGGGTGGACAAAAAAATTGTCACTCGATTATCTCCGGACTGGATGCTTGGATTTTGACCGTATTGGTCTCATTTGATCCGTCTTGAGGTCTCATAGGTCTCTATTTAAAATCAGCAAGTTTTGTTAAGTACTTCAAAAGTTATGCTAAAAAAAACGATTTTGGCGTATGTCCGGAAGATTGTAAAAAGGGTGGTTTTTGCAAGAAACCCTATCATGTTATACATTTTCAGAAAGGTATTAAAAAGACCTTTCAAATGAGCCTAAAACATCAAGAATCTGACAACCCTATCAAAAGTTATAAGCACTTAAGTGTTATTTATACACTTTTTGGAGGCCGGATCTCAGATATTTCAGAAAAATGATGTCCGGGTCCATCATGCGACCCATCGTTAGTTAGATAATCAAAAGACCTTTCAATTGAGCCTAAAACATCAAGGATTTGACAACCCTATCAAAAGTTATTAGCACTTAAGTGTTATTTATGTACTTTCTGGAGGCCGGATCTGAGATATTGTGATAACAATATTGTCTGAATCTTCCATGTGAACTTTTGTTGGATTATTTATCAGACCTTGCCGATGAGCCAGAAAATTGAAGGTATGCGAACCCTATCAAAAGAAATCAGTAATAAAATTGATTTGTTAAACATGTTAAGGAAATGTTGCTATTTTTACTGAATGTATTGACTTTATGAATGTGAGGAAGGCATCAACCACCTAAAAGTGGATTAAGTATCGTTATATTAACAACATTTTTTATCTTTTTTTTAACATACTTTTTGAATCAGGCTTCGTCATGCACACAGAATTGGCTTAATGAGTCTTCAATTTTGAGCCAATTTGGACAAAGCAGTGTTGAGATATCGTGGCACCCGTTTTTTGATACTGTTTACTTCAAATACCTATATCTCGTCAATGATACATTCAAATGTCTTCAAATTTGTTTTGTTAATAAATAAAAATGTTTATTTTGATTCCCTGAAAACAGATTTAAAAAAAGTTGTAGTTATTTTTTTGCCGATTTACATGTTTGTAACCCTTTAAATAAAGACTAGAACTTAAAGCATATAATTTGACCCAATTTAAATGTAGATTTGTCGCAATTTCAAAAATCTGAAAAAACTTTTTTTTGCAAATGGTAGAGAAAATTGAACCCAGATTTCTTTTTTAACATTGAAAATCTGATAAATGGCAATAATAATAAGCAATTTTCATTCTTTACAAGGCCATAATTTAGCAACCAAACGGATCAACAATTTCCATAAAAGCAATGTGTCAAATCCACAGCTATTTAATTTTTTTCAGAGGTGGACAAGAATGGACACTTTTTTATTGAAAAAAAAAAACAGTTTTATTGAAAAATTTAACCTTAAAATGTCTGTTGCTCAAAAATGGTGCAGTTTATCAAAATTTTACAAGCTGCGTTTCGATTTGGAACTGAATTTTCTACCCGAAAATATTGTTTTAAATATTTTTGTGTACATTTTCGACACATTCCAAAAACACCTCTTAAAAAAAAACATGTAGTTCAAAAGTTATGTATAAAAATGTGTTTTCACATATTTTCGGAATTTGAACAAATGGCAGGAAATCGCACAAAATATCTTCATGTTTAATAGGCAATCGAAAGATTTTTCAAACGAGTACAACATATTGACAATCTGGCAACCCTGTCTCAAGTTATGTGCGCTTAAGCTATTTTTATGTCCGTTTTTGTAGCCGAATCTCACTTAAAAGTATGTAAACGATGTCCGAATTTAACATCTGACCGATCGTTGGTAAAGTAATCGAAAGAACTTTACAATGAGTCCAAAAGATTAAAAATCTGGCAACTCTGTCTCGAATTATGACCACTTAACTGATATTTATGTACTTAATTATTCCGGATCTAAAAAAAATTTACGGAATTTGTGTCCAAACCCATCTTATTACCCTCTGTTGGTAAAGAGTGAGGAAGGCATCAACCACATAGGTGGATTAAGTTAGCTTTTTAATAGTCCTGGGTCGACCAGAGATCTTTTCTCTACTGATATTCGAATATTTTAATAGCACTTTTCTATGGACAGGCCTAAAATTTGTACGGAGACTTGTATTAAGAATCTAATTATGCAAAATGATTTATTTGGACTTACGGAATCGATGGATAAAGATTCATAGACATAAAAAAACAATGAGAAGTCTAATTGTAAAATTCTAGAGAATCGCTCAGTATTGTTGTCAAAAAATATTTTTTTAAATTGTGTTCTACCCAATGCTTTAAAAATTAATTAACCGAACATCTATTTGTTTCAAATTCCTTGCTCATGCTTATCTATGCCATGCCAGCCCAACAACAGCCAGAGAATTGACCAAATTCATCGATGCAACCATACAATTTGAATATAATTTGACGAAGACATGACCACGTACGACCACATTCCACGTTCCAGGAATTAATCCCTGGAAAATGCATGCATCATGCAAACAAGCATCTTGGCCTCCGCTGCAAACACTGTGTGTGCAGCATTCCAACCAAAGACCGAAGATCTCCACACCACAATCCCCGGGATGGCTCCTCTTCCAGAACAACACAAAACACCGAGCCCGATACCGATGGCATATCTGATCTTCCGAGAAATCGGCCCCAGCATCGTCGTCGTTGACGTTGAAATTTGATGACATCACCACCGCCGCCGCCACCACCACTAACAAGAACCAGGTAAGGCGAAGGTCTGCTGTTGACAAGCGCGCTCAACCAACCACAAACTCAGGCAACCGGAAAAGCGGTCGTTCCTTGAGATACGCCCCCTCCCCTCTTCCCGGGACAATGCACTGCGGTGTGACAGGGCAGAATTATGGTTCTGGAGGTGGATGTCGTGAAACGGGGGAAGAACCTGCTTGGGAAGGAATTTGTATTTTCGTCATGTCGATTTGCGAACTCTTTCCGTTCATCTTGACGAGGAGGAGATAAGTTTGAAAATGAATTTATCTACACAGTCAAAATTACCTTAAAATTTTGTTAGATTGTGCATCGAAAAAGTGTCATTTGTGCCTCAAAATTGTGTACATATTTGAAGAAGTAAACAGATCCTTCCAGATCAACAGTAGCGTTATACTTGAAAGAATTCATAACACTGTTAAAACTTTTACACCCCAAACAACAACTACTTTTAGGCCAAAACCTCTTCTTGGGGACAACCTTTTCTAATATATTCATCACGTTCCACTTTCGCGGCGTGGCCTGGGCCGGAAAATAGTCCTCGGTTTAACATCGGATGACAAACGAGAAAAGAGACCTCACACAAAAAAAAAGATGGTCCCGGGCGAAGAATCGAAAGGATGCGTGCTTGCGCGCTCCAACGAGATTGTCGTCGTTCAACACGTCGTGGGTCCCGGCGGGGTTCCGGATGTCATGGCAAACGGCATATAAGGCAAACGTAAAGAAATTGTGTCCAATAAACAGTCAACCAATCGGAACAAAAGGGGCGGAAAATGAGATTAAACCCACCCCAACCAGAGAAAAAAAAGAGGCTGATATTTGTGTTCGGTCCTATGCATGGTAAGTAATAACAAAAGCGGTGCAATAACTTGCCGATTTTCATCTTCTTATTTCTGGGCACAACGGAAGATACGAAGACGAAGGTCCAAACATTTGACCGGGTGAGAAAAAAATGAGCCTCACATACGAATCTCTCCGAGTGTAATATTACCAGTTGACACGTACTGGACATTCGTCTTCCGGTGCACGTAGGAAGCAACCGCACCACACGCGAATGCACGGAGGGAAAAATGGAGAAGACACTATTTGGGAATGGACATTTTGAAGTGCGCGAACGTGAACCGAAGATGACGGTGGTTTTTTGATGAATTGTTTCGTTGTGCTAGCAAATTATGGTGCAAATAAGGGTTGAACAGTTAGTGATGTGGATAGGAAGAATTGGGAGTTTTCAAAGGGGGTCATTCGCAAACCACGTGGATACTTTTCAAATAATGTTTTCTTCATTTGATCATTTGTGTATGATCTTTAGTCTTAATTTTTTAAAATATTTTTCAAATATAAAAAAAATACCTGCTTTTAATTTATTCTACATGATTTATCCGCAGCAATAAATCCTATGGTAAATCGCATGCAAAAGCATGCACATCACCTTCGTCAAAATAAACACTTAATATTACACACTGCTTGTACAATTTTTGCAAACACAAAAAAAAAGTTGCAACCGACGGGATTCAAACCCAGCACCAACAGTAAGGACTGGCGCCTTAGCCCGCTCGGACATTATACTAAAGATAAACTCATATATCAGCTTGACATTTCGGTCAAGTAGGTTTCCCATAGGGGGATGGCGTCACTATTTTTAGACCACGTTTTCCACTTTTTCTCCATCGAAACCGACTGCTTTATCGACTTCATTTTGCTGGGCGAGATAGGACGCCGTTTATTTTTAGAAGATGACTCACACTTTTCCACACTGGCACAAAAAAAACCAGATGGCAGCTGGTTGAATACATTACTAATATGTTGAAAAATTTCATTTATTTTATCTAACAACACAAAAAATAGCTAAGTTTATATGAGGGTAATTCTCTACCAACTCACACGAAATCGGGAAAAGTTGCCCCGACCCCTCTTCGATTTGCGTGAAACTTTGTCCTAAGGGGTAACTTTTGTCCCTGATCACGAATCCGAGGTCCGTTTTTTGATATCTCGTGACGGAGGGGCGGTACGACCCTTCCATTTTGAACATGCGAAAAAGAGGTGTTTTTCAATAATTTGCAGCCTGAAACGGTGATGAGATAGAAATTTGGTGTCAAAGGGACTTTTATGTAAAATTAGACGCCCGATTTGATGGCGTACTCAGAATTCCGAAAAAAACGTAGTTTTCATCGAAAAAAACACTAAAAAAGTTTTAAAAATTCTCCCATTTTCCGTTACTCGACTGTAAAAAATTTTGGAACATCTCATTTTATGGGAAATTTAATGTACTTTTCGAATCTATATTGACCCAGAAGGGTCATTTTTTCATTTAGAACAAAATTTTTCATTTTTAAATTTCGTGTTTTTTCTAACTTTGCAGGGTTATTTTTTAGAGTATATTAATGTTCTACAAAGTTGTAGAACAGACAATTACAAAATTTTTGATACATAGACATAAGGGGTTTGCTTATAAACATCACGAGTTATCGCGATTTTACGAAAAAAAGTTTTGAAAAAGTTACTTTTTGCGTTTCTCTTTGTTTCGTCGTCCGTGTCTGTCGCGGGTGACCATAAACGGCCATGATCGATGACGACCAACTTTTTCAAAACTTTTTTTCGTAAAATCGCGATAACTCGTGATGTTTATAAGCAAACCCCTTATGTCTATATATCAAAAATTTTGTAATTGTCTGTTCTACAACTTTGTAGAACATTAATATACTCTAAAAAATAACCCTGCAAAGTTAGAAAAAACACGAAATTTTAAAATGAAAAATTTTGTTCTAAATGAAAAAATGACCCTTCTGGGTCAATGTAGATTCGAAAAGTACATTAAATTTCCCATAAAATTACATGTTCCAAAAATACAGTCGAGTAACGGAAAATGGGAGAATTTTTAAAACTTTTTTAGTGTTTTTTTCGATGAAAAATACGTTTTTTCGAAATTCTGAGTACGCCATCAAATCGGGCGTCTAATTTTACATAAAAGTCCTCTTGACACCAAATTTCTATCTCATCACCGTTTCTGGCTGCAAATTATTGAAAAACACCTCTTTTTTTCGCATGTTCAAAAATGGAAGGGGTCGTACCGCCCCTCCGTCACGAGATATCAAAAAACGGACCTCGGATTCGTGATCAGGGACAAAAGTTACTCCTTAGGACAAAGTTTCACGCAAATCGAAGAGGGGTCGGGGCAACTGCTGTGTGAGTTGGCGGAGAATTACCCATGATGCTTCAAGTAACACTAAACATTCACTGCTGAGTAATTCTCTACCAATTCACAACTGTTTCGAGTTTTTTTTTTAAATTGAATGAAACTTTGTAATGCATTCTCTAGGTCAAATTGCATCATTAGTTTTTCCATACGAGGCCCAATACAATTTTGCGGTCTGGTCACATAAAATGGGCCTGTGAATGTTTTAAAATCGGTATCCTGAGCAAAGATTTTCTGTCCGAATTGGTTTTTGGGCAAAGTTGAAGGTTTGGATCGTTTAGATAAAAAAAATTATACGGATTTTTTTTCTTGATTCATTGTTTTGAATTTTCAGCACAAAAAGAACACGTACACTCCCATTTTTATTAAATTTTCCAATATTTCATAACAAAATAATGGTGAATAATAGAGGTGGGCAAAACCGCTCATTTTAAGGAGCCGCTCATTTTCGTTCGCTCATAAAAAAGAGCCGCTCATTTGAACGGCTCTTTCACTCTTTTTCAAAATTTGGATAAAAATGTTTATTTAAGAATCGTGGGATTTTATAAGTTATTTCACATTGGACTTTTAAAAATTAATTGAAAACGAGAAAATGGCCTTGAAAGCCACAGGTCTTGACGGTCTCTTTGTGATGAGTTCTAGTCAAACCTAAACATTTGAATAATTGAATTGCATCCAAACTTAAATCTAGGATGCTGAAAAAATTGCTATTAATTTTAAAATTGCGTTTATTTTTGCAAGAATTGAACTAATACATAAAATATCAACACAAGTTCACAAGTTCTTTTTTTTCTTAACTTTTTAGAACCATTTTTTGAAAAAATACTAAATGAAGAAACTCAACATAATTTAGAAATTTCCAGAACGGACCAACACTATTTTTTTCAAAAAATCAAAATATTAGTCGCAAAAATTTATCAACTTCATTTTTCGATGTAAAATCGAATTTCATAAAGTACTTTAGTAAATTTATGATAAAGTGCACCGTTTTGATAATATAGCCATTTTTAGGAATTTTCTTTAAAATAGTCGCAGTTATTTATTTGTTTAAATTCGTGTCCATGTTTGCCCACACTTGAAAACAATTTTTTCATAAGCTGAGAAAATTCTTTTTATTTTGCTTTTATGAACTTTGTTAATTCGACCCTTAGTTAGTGAGATAATGCCATGCAAAAGATTTAAAAACAGGAAAATTGATGTTTTCTATATCTTTCGTTTTCAGTGAAAAATACTTCTCAACAAAAAATACCTGATTTTTTTATTTATTGTACGATTTGAACTCATAAAATTCATTAATATTTTATATTTACTTGAAGTTGTATAATTTTTTAAATACAGTAAAAAATGAGTTTTTCGTAGCTTTACTTTTTAAGACCCATTTTTTCATGTTGCGATATTTCGGATACTATTGGTTTCATTCTCAATGTTTAGAAATGAAATTTTGTGAAATTTTTAATCCTTTTACTAAAGATTAATTTCGAAACTCAAATAACTAGTTCAAAATTTTAAATTGTTCAAAATATGTATTTTTTAATATTTGCAAAGGTTACTTTTGTTTTTGTAATCTAAGAAATTATTATATTTTTCGAAAAAAAATAATTACAAAAATGCCAAAAACTAAATAACGGTGCATTTCAAGTGAAATGTTTTTTTACCAAAATAAAATAAACGTTTTTGATTCAATTTCTCTTTTAACAATTCATTCATACGTTACATCTGAGAATGTTGGCAGATTATGTGTTGGAAAATATGTGTTAATTTACATGTTTGTAAATGTAATTTCACAGCTTCGAGATCTAAACAGTTCAGATAAATTTCTAATGGGTTATCCTTGGCCGAGTATTCCGACGAACATTCTCTATGTTTGTGAAAAAAACATGCAAAGTTCAAAAACAGTTGGTTACAGCTTGAAAGATTTCTTTTTTTGTTAAATATATGTGAAAAAAGCAAAAATCCTGGAGAGGTTTAAATATATTATAGAATAATAAATAGGAGCAATTTTCAGTCAAACCCGGTTATGGATTTTACCTTTTTTTATTTGGCTCAAACTTTGTGGGGGTCTTCCCTATGACCAAAAAAAGTAATTTTGTGTCGTTGGCTCACCCATAAAAGTCTCTATACAATTTTGGCAGCTCTTCATACAAAAATGGTATGGACATATTTGAAAATAAGTAAATTTTCAAGGAATTTTTTGATCGATTTGGCGTCTTCGGAAAAGTTGAAGGTATTGATGAGGATTATTGAGAAAGAAAAACATACACTGTCAAAATGGTAATTTTTTAATAAACTTTTTTCACAAAAAAACAATTTCCTCTTTTTTTGAATGTTTGTATGTTTTTCGGGACGAAATCCCGCATCATTTAAGACTTGGGCCAAAATTTTGCCGACGAGTTATGATTTTTTTAATAGTGATTTATGTATAAAATTGGAATTTTGTACCTTAAATTGTATGACCTAAATTTTTTATGAAAAATCGGATTTGCTATAGAACAAATGTGTTTATTAAGTGCACCGTTTTCAAAATATAGCCATTCAAAATTAAATTTTGTCCGATAAATTCTGTTTTTTTTTAGTTTTTTTTTAATAATTGTCCATTCCTGAAAATAAATGTTTTTTTCAAAAAGAAAATTTCCTACAATTGTCAAAAAAACATTGAAGATTGGATCACTGGTTACTGCGATACAGCGGATAAAAGCAAAAGAAACAGAAAAATCATACAATTTTAAGTCTCACCCAAACATTCCTCCATTTTGTAATGTGGATATCTCAAGACTTCATTTCAAAATGGTCAAACATTCATTATTACGCCTTTTTTTCGTTTCTGGTTTTTTGGGCACTCAGTAAAAATAAAATTTGTTTGTAAATGTGATTTAAAAAAAAATCATGTTAAACCTGATCTCCTGGTGTTAAATACAATTTCTTAGAAGAAACGAAAAAATGAGTGACAAAATTTCCCACCGTGCACCAAGAAACAAACGGATACAATGAATCCGATTGCTCGGCCATCACGTCATGAAGCATCAGTAGGTCATCCAGGGTGGTGCGGATGCGTCTTTTGCCTGCCAAGGATGTTTCGCTAGCATGTGTATCTTGGAGAGTTGTAGCCATGGCAAATTTTGGCAACCATAGCAATTTCCCTGGCAACATTCATCCAGGATGGTTTTATTGGAAGCATCCCCGGGCCGGGGCACGTTTTCGATCAATGGCAGTGGCCATCGAATAAATCATTCAGCCTCTAGCACGAGAATAGGTTTGATTGGACGCCTTTTGCGTGACTTACTTCAGGAATTACATCCAAGTGGCGAGGTTTGGAGACGAAGAATTAAGCATTCACCTCATTCATCAGTCACTTTGAAATTATCTCATTATCTGTGCATCTAATTAAGAAGTTTCCTCCACGGTGTGATCACAACTAATTTGCACGTTGAAACTATCGTCTGAACTCATAATCACAGATAATCACCAGTAATGAGAGGCGAGCAATTCCTGCTGACTTGGGAGTTCCACGCCATCATCATCATAATCATCATCGTCATACCAGCATGGTCGGGGGTTGGCTTCACAGTACTTTACACGAGCTTAATCTAACTTATAATTATTTGAATTTTCCACCCGCACACCACCATAATCAGGGGGCGGAGTTTCTTGCCGCTGATAAACTCATCTCTCGGAGGAGTGTCTTTTCTTGATTATGAGAAATGCAAACTGTGGGTTAGAGTTTCGTATTCATTACAAATTAGCTGCTTATTATCATAAGAAGCTTGCTTTTTTACATGATGAGTTTTAATGTGTTTTGACTGAAATTCTAATTTTAAAACGGTTTCTCAATCAAATAAAAGAAAACCGTTGTAATTTTCCATCGATTTCAAAGTCCTAACTAAATAATTTCAAGTGCCTCAAGCAATCTTGCCATCCAGTCATGTCAAGGGCCACGAACCCCTAACCCCGGAAACAAATTGTCGTCAACCCACACCAGTCGTCTTCATCGACCATTCCATAAAAAGACTTTCCCTGCCCTCGGCCTGATAAACCCGTTGTACCCCCCGACTACCCTCCCTCGGAATGACTGAGGACTTTTCCATTCCTACCCCAAACCACAAACAAAATAGAACCATTTTTTCTTCTTTCTCAATGTGCCACGAGCCTCTCTTTCGGACAGTGTTTATCTTGACGGGTTCCGTTTAGCTCTATCTTATCGTTTTGTCACCCCCCCTACACTTTGACAATGGCTTAGGTCACGAAAGGACCGACGACCTCCGCTGCCGCCGCCGCCGGCAACTCCGGTCTACGACGCGAAATAGGTCATATCCTGGCGACCCCTTTCAAGAGGGGGAAAAGACTTTTTTTTGTGTTTAAACTGCTTTGTTTCCCACGACTGAACTTTATTATAAGTTTTAACTTTTTTTTTTCTTCATGACTCAAGTCGCGAAACGTCGCGTGGCGTTTGGGGTAGAGGTGCACCCAAACGAAAGGGCTGTGACGAAGAATGTGATTTTTTTTTCTGATCAACGTCTTTTGTTTATGACAAAAAGTCTAAAGACGTAAGGTCGAATGAACAAAGAGTCAAAAGCAGGGTTGCCAGGTTAAAATTGTAAAAAAAATCAGGCCATTTACTGATACATAATATAGAAAAATGTTGCAATTTAAATTTACATTGTAATAAATAAGTCTGTTTAAATCAGTAATATTTATTCTGGCTGTCACTTGAAAAATCTGTCATTTCCTGATTGAACAGGCAACCTCGCAACCCTAGTCATAAAGACAAAATTTTGATTAGGATGGAATAAGTTAGCGTTTGTTGTTTTTTTAATTGACATTATGTCTCAGTTTAACAGCATCGGCATTATTTCTATGTTTTTTTTAAAGGACAAATTCGCTATTTTTAAACGATTTTTAAGCTGTTTTTTTTTTTGGTTGTTGATGAATCTTTCAACGTTTCTTACAATTTTGGAGGCTAGTCACACAAAATGGGGTTGTATAAAAATCTGTATCCTAAGAAGGTATTTTCTGATCGATTTGGTGTCTTCGGCAAAGTTGTAGGTTATCATTATAACTTTTTGGAAAAATGGGTACGTGGATAAAATAATTTTTTTTAAACTTTAAACTTTTTATATGCGATATTTCATCAAATTAATGTTAAAATATGAAACATTCGTGAAATTTTCCGATCTTTTCGAAAACAATATTTTAAATAATTTTAAATTAGGACTAACATTTCAAAAGGACGTAATATTAAATGTTTGGCCATTTTCCTTCAGAAGATGAGCAATTCTCTACGAAATCGGTCTTTTTTCTTAAATTTTAATTTTTGTATTTTTTAATCCGACTGAAACTTTTTTGGTGCCTTTGGTATGCCCAAAGAAGCCATTTTATATCATAAGTTTGTCCATATAATTTTCCATACCAATTTGGCAGCTAGCCATACAAAAATGGTGTATGAAAATCTGTATCTTTTGAAGGATTTTTTTGATCGATTTGGTGTCTTCGGCAAAGTTGTAGGTATGGATACGGACTACACTGCAAAAAATGATACACGGTAAAAAAATTTTGGTGATTTTTTATTTAACTTTTTGTCACTAAAACTTGATTTGCAAAAAAACACTTATTTTATTTTTTTTATTTTTTGATATATTTTAGGGGACATCAAATGCCAACTTTTCAGAAATTTCCAGGTTGTGCAAAAAATCTTTGAGCGAGTTATGAATTTTTGAATCAATACTGATTCTTTCAAAAAATCGAAAAATTGGTCGCAAAAGTTTTTCGACTTCATTTTTCATTGTAAAATCAAATTTGCAATCATAAAGTACTTCAGTGAAATTTTGATAAAGTGCACCGTTTTCAAGTTAAATCCATTTTTAGGTGACTTTTTTGAAAAAAGTCGCAGTTTTTCATTTTTTCAAATAAGTGCAAATGTTTGCCAACCTTTGAAAAAAATATTTTTGAAGAGCTGAGAAAATTCTCTACATTTTGCTTTTTTAAACTTTGTTGATACGACCCTTAGTTGCTGAGATATTGATCTCACCCAAACAACACACCATTTTCGAATGTCGATATCTCAGCAACTAATGATCTGATTTACAATGTTGAAATATGAAATATTCGTGAAATTTTCCGATCTTTTCGAAAAAAATATTTTCAAAATTTTTAAACCAAGATAAACATTTCAAAAGGGCGAAACATTCAATATATTTAAAAAGCACAACAATAAGTGTATTTTGAAAGAATATTAAATTTTATGAATAATGTTCAAATTTAGACATTGGTCATAAACTTTTAACGAATTTTTTCAAGAAACAAGGAAAATATTAATATTTTTAAAGTAGGTATATTTGAAAAAATGGGTAATGCTCCGAAAACTCACACGAAATCGGGAAAAGTTGCCCTGACCCCTCTCCAATTTACGTGAAACTTTGTTCTAAGAGGTAATTTTGGTACCGTTCACAAATCCGAGATTTACTTTTCTATATCTCGTAACGGAGGGGTGGTACGACCTATTTCATTTTTCAGGAACTTTACCAAGACACGTTTTTCAACGAATTTTCTGCTTTAAACCGTGATGAGCTGGAAATTTGAAGTCAAAGGGACTTTTGTGAAAAATTTGATATTCAATTTGATGGCGTACACAAAATTCCAAAAAATAAACGTATTTTTCTACAAAAAAGTTAACGAATGGTTTAAAACCACTACCATTTCCCATTGCTCAACTATCAAAAATCGTGAGAAATATTATTTTATGGGAAATTCAATGCACTTTTCAAATCAGAAATAACCCAAAAGAGTATTTTTTAGAATTTAGAAAAAAATCAAAAACTACACTTTCCAAAAAATCGACTAAAGTGTCATTATGCTAGTTTAGAAATATTTTTTTTTTATTTATTGAAAGAAACAGCCCGTGTTTTAAAAAATGAAACAAGTCTCAAGTTTTTATAGGAACAAGATTTCATAGTCTTGATGTTTTGTAGCCATAAATTTGCAGTGTATTTGAACTAAGTTCTATCGATTTTCAATGTTTTTCTCAAGGTTGATGTCGAGAATTAGTAATTTAAGAATTTCCCTAGCTGACAGAACCACTAACATCACAAAAATTGACAACTCTTTTCTGGGTGCAATAGAAAAAAAATGTTAAAGCTCATGCAGAAGATCTTTAAAGGGAGAGACACTCGAAGTCACTGTTCACCCTTACCCAACTTCTTTCTTTTTCTTGGACTTGTCCCCTCAGTCACTTCCGCTTCCTGTGTGTGTGTGTCAACAACGATGGGATAACAACGGTTTAGTGTGCCGGCTGTCCTGCCACCAGTCAACCCGTCAACGGGTCCATAAGGGCCACGTGGGACCGTTTCCGGGGAAAAAATTGAAGCGGTCAAAACGCGGGGAAAACAAATTCATTACTTAAGTTTGGCCAGGGGCTGGGGGAATTTCCTTTTTTGGTCTCTCTTTTTTTTCGGAGAATTAATCGAAAGGAAAAATACCAAACGAATAAAAGGGTTTTTTTCAATCGCAATTAATGTCCAGGCCGGATGGAAAGTTTGGATGGAATGGCTTACGGGGTATGATGATGGAGTACTTTTCTGAATTACTTGATTAAGAGTTTGTGGGACCTGAGTCAATAGAAAAACGGTCAATTTCGTGTAAGATTAATGTTTACTTAATCATTTCTCGCAAGTATTGCAATGTTAATTTGAGAAAAGTTGTTAAATATCATACCCGATTCTTCATGTTTTGGTTGAATAGTTATGGTTCTTGTAAACCGTCTTGAATGAGTGAGAGCGTTGCTAAGCAAGTCTCGCACAAGGACATCTACCCCTTTCACAATTCATCATGTGTGCAAATTTCTCCAGCAAATAATAACCAGCTTATCAGAATTGACTCACTTCATCCAAAAACGGGAATCCTGCCCCAACAAAAGATTGATTATGTCCCTAGTTGGCCCATTACTTTCCTCCAAGGAACGACCCTCCCTCACACTCACATCACCAACCATGTGTCATATTTCACCGGAAACGGCCCCGGGAAATCTGAAGACGATGCGATCTCTCCTGGCCAAATCCTTTCCATCAATATTCGGGGATTTCTGACAAGAGAAGTTTCGCCAGAAGCAAAGTGACTGCCATTTCTGATAACATCTCCAACCCACCCAGGGCAGAGCAGAACTAAACTTTTCCACTCGTGGGGGTTGAATTCTGATAGGGTAGGTAGAGTTGTTTTCGACATTTTCATGCGAGTTTCAGATTTAAGTTTGTTGTGGGCAAAAATCGCTCAAAACACCCTAAGTTGATGTATCGGCAACCATGGAAACATTCCACCCAACCAAAAATCAAGTGACTTCTACCTTGTTGACTGATGTTGTTGTTGTTGTCGATGTTGATATTTGTGCTAGGCAAAATATCCCATGCGAGACCGTTTGTTTACCTGGAATGATCTTCTTTTTTTCCACAAGGGAGTGAAACCCTATTTGAGGGTACAAAAGTTTTCCCAACAATGGGAGTGCCTCAAGAGTGTTCGATTTTCCCAAAAAAAAAAAACAAACAATGATAATAAAATGGAAGGTATTAGATGTTTTTTTCCAACTGCTTTGTTAACAATTAATAGTCATTTTCAATTATTTTTGATCAGAAAAGTTCTATTTTCAATTGCGTCTTCATTTTTCAAACTAAATCTGTTTAAAAAAAGCCCACTTCTTGGAAATCTAATCTTTTTATTATGTTTGCACTACGTGACCCACGTGTAGCTCGCGAAGGTAGAAAATAGAATATCAGCGAAATTTGTTTGACTTCTGGAGAAGCAGCAGTTTGCGTGGGGTTCAACGATGGGCGTACACGTGTCAGGTTGAACAAGTCAACGCGATTTTTTGCATAACATTTAGAAACTAATTTAGAGCTGACATTTAACCATTTAAAACAGAGTTTCAAAATTCCAAATTATTTCGTAAAATTTTAATGAGCTATTAAACACTGCTAGAAAACATGCCACTCTTTGCAATATTTTCCAGTCTGTTGACCTCCTCTTACTGTGTTTGCACACCTAACCAAGCAAAAAAAAAGCTTGTCCACTTTGGAGTGAAATTTGTTTGCTCAGGTTCTTCCACTCCAAAAAGGGTTGAAATTGACAACATCTCTACCACCCACCCAGGTTTGCAGAAGTTTGGGCTCATTTGCAAAGGACGTTCCTACCTGTGATCCACCTCACAATATTGCCCAAAAGTATCACACGTGGAACGCGAGAAGTTTACAGGACACTTGTAGAGTTGTGCCGAATGTGATTAAAATACTAGTGTTTGATTTGAGCATCATTGGAACTAGTTTGCGAATAAACCCATTCCCCAGAATGATTTATTTCTTTCAAATTCTATCCCGGAAATACATTTGTCAGAATGAACAAAAAAGATCATCAAATCAACAAATTTTCAAATTTTTTAATCTTCAAATCTTCAAATCTTTAAATCTTCAAATCTTCAAATCTTCAGATCATCAAATCTTCAAAATTTCAAATCTTCAAATCTTCAAATCTTCAAATCTTCAAATCTTCAAATCTTCAAATCTTCAAATCTTCAAATCTTCAAATCTTCAAATCCTTAAATCTTCAAATCTTCAAATCTTCAAATCTTCAATCTTCAAATCTTTACATCTTCAAATCTTTACATCTTCAAATCTTTACATCTTCAAACCATTAAATCTTTAAGCAAAAAGTTTACAGTAATATTGAGGTTCCGAAAGTTTGTTGCATACACTGAAAAAAAATGTCGCATGAAAAAATAAACTATTCTCATAAATCCTCCAAGGCACAGTAACCCAGTGCAGAATGTCCAGAAAGTAACATGAAAAATTTATGTTTTCGCTCCTGCCCCAAGTTTGTACACGTTCCTGAGGGATTTCCTCTATTTTGTTATCTATGCAAGTACCAGCACCAGCTTTTTCCCCCTTTTGCTCCAAAATGTCACCCAACTTGTTCTGACACCTTTCGGAATCCCACCAGGACCTGTTTTCACTCTCTTGCCGAGGGGAAGCATCTTCCGGACTTTTGTCCAGTTGAAGCTCTCCTTTTTTTTCGTCTGACTCTTTCTTGTAAAATGCTTCCTTTTTATTTCCCCCCCAACCCGCACTCTGGGGGACGATTCGCTCACGTAATAAATTTAGTGCATGATTTTATGTGCTCCGAGGGGTTTTACCTCCTTTTCATTTCGTAACCCTGACTCTCGTTTTCCGCCCAGGAAGTGCCAGAGTTCACGTTACCGGAAGCTCTTTGGAGGCACTGGACGGGAGTTGGGCTTGGCGGGCGATGAATTACTTATGGACAGCTGTTTGGGATACATAATTTAGCTGGATGTCGCCGGGAAAAAAGGGAAACTTGAGCTTGTCTCCGGAGAATGCTATTTAAGGTTATGTGTTGGACTATTAATAGAAGATTGCTTTGCTAGCTGGAACACGCAAAGTGTGATTGTCATTTAATTTAAGATGCAAGCTATAATTGATAGTTTAAAATAGTAATGTTTTCAGAGCACAGAGGAAACAATTTGAAATCATTGAATATTCATTTTGACAACCCTTTCTGGTTTGAATTTTCAAAAAATTAAAAAAAAACGTTACTTAATCCACCCTTAGGTGGTTGGCACCTTCCTCACATTTAAAGGGTGCTATCCAAAATGCAAAAAGTGCGTAAATAACAATTAATTGCATATAACTGTTGATAGGGTTGTCAGATCTTCAATGTTTTGGACGCATTGGAAAGGTCTTTTGAATACATATCCAACGATAGATCACATGAAAGATTCGGACAGCATTTTCATCAAAATATCTGAGATCCGGCCTAAAAAAAGTGCGTAAATAACACTTTAGTGCTTATAACTTTTGATAGGGTTGTCAGATCTTCAATGTTTTGGAAGCGTTGGCAGGCTCTTTTGAATACCTATTAGGATGTAACAAAAATGACTTTTTGGCGGGCATTCAAGGGTTTGTTTCGGTGGGCATACTAAGCCTAAATCCAAAATATGAGCTTGATTGGACGTAACAGGAGCTGGCGCTCCGTCTTTCAATTTTAAATGGGATTTAACCCGTAAAAAAAGATTTTTTTCAAAAATGTCACTTTTTGAGGCATTTTGGCCACTGAAGCGTTTATTTTCAACATCATTGGCGTGTAGGCCAGATCCTTGCGCATCTTTTGGTATATATAACATTGAAATTTGGAGCACCCTGGAGCTCGGTACAGACCTTCAAAGTTTGGCATTTTTTCGAAAAATCGGCCCCGGCAAAATCAAATGGCGTCTAGGGCGTCGCGAGGCGCGACGCATATCTTTTTTGCCGGGACCGATTTTTCGAAAAAATGCCAATGTTATATATACTAAAAGATGCGCAAGGATCTGGCCTACACGCCAATGATGTTGAAAATAAACGCTTCAGTGGCCAAAATGCCTCAAAAAGTGACATTTTTGAAAAAATCTTTTTTTACGGGTTAAATCCCATTTAAAATTGAAAGGCGGAGCGCCAGCTCCTGTTACGTCCAATCAAGCTCATATTTTGGATTTAGGCTTAGTATGCCCACCGGAACAAACCCTTGAATGCCCGCCAAAAAGTCATTTTTGTTACACTCTAATACCTATCCAACGATAGGTTGCATGAGAGATCCGGACAACGTTGTCATGAACATATCTAAGATCCGGCCTCCAAAAAGCGTATAAATCACACTTAAGTGCTTATAACTTTTGATAGATTTGTCAGATCTTCAATGTCTTGGACGCGTTGGAAAGGTCTTTTAAATACCTTTCTGAAAATGTATAGCATGACGAGTTTTCTTACAAAAACCACCCTTTTTAAAATCTTCCGGACTTTTGTTAAAACCGCGTTTTAAGTATAACTTTTGAAGTACTTAACTAAACTGCATGATTTTTAAAAGCGACTTATGGGACCCCAAGACGGATCGAATGACGCCAAAATGGACAAAATCGGTTCAGCCAATGTCGAGATAATCGAGTGACAATTTTTTGATCAACATCCCACCACACACACAGACATTTGCTCAGAATTTGATTCTGAGTCGATAGGTATACATGAATGTGGGTCTAGGAGGTCTAGTTGAGAAGTTCATTTTTCGAGTGATTTTATAGCCTTTCCTCAGTAACGTGAGGAAGGCAAAAAGGTTTTTGTCCATGCGAATATTATAGGCTAGTTTTGGAAATTTTGATATATGCGACATATGTGACCCATCAGGCCTAAAAGGGTTATTTTTTTGTTATAACAAGTGAGTAGATGTTTGACGCCATTTTTTCCAAATAAATCTGGTAATACTGTTATACAGCAATTCCATTTGAAAAGAGCCTAAACCAAAAAAAGGTTCTCCAATCGGGCTCAAAATTTTCTGGGGGTCCCATTTTCGTCAATTTTTGCAAAAAACACATTGTTCCAAAAATCATAACTCCGTCAACCGATTTTAGCTGTCTTTGACGCACATGTCTTAGTTTGTCACATGATTAGTTTGCAAAAATTATTTGAGTTCCGAAAAAACCAAACATTCAAAAAAGTCGTATGAGAAGTTAAAATGGCGTTTCGACCGTGTATGGACCAAAGAGCCTACATCTGAAACTTATTAAAGGAATCATATTTTTATGAGCTTTTTGTCGCAAAATGATCGGTCTGAGTTTTCAAACAAAACGTAGTACTAGGTTTTTGTCATACTTTAAATTGTGTGTATATGTGCATAGTGCTCAAGGGGTGTAAATACTTTTCTTACATACTGTAGCTATGAGTATTCTAAGGAATGGTTCATTCTGGCGAAATGATTTATGTAGTTTTCAGTCTATTAAAAAAAATCTTTGAAAATTTTAATGATATGGGAATGCATTAACTTGAAATAAAAATATTAAGCTAGAAAAAAATCATAAGGAGCTGAAAAAATAATAATCATAATCACGCTTACCCCTACACCACGGTCCACGAATTTGCAATGTTAGAAGAATTTGTTAAAAGAAATCTTTAGAAAACAATAGAATGCTTACTAATATTCATAAAAGTAATCTTTCAAAATATGAGGAACTGCTTATTTTCGTTTAAATGCAAACATTGCATTTGTTTGGATCTCTCCAATAAGGCATAGGTCACGTTAATGATTAAAAAACAGTTTGTTTTGCAAACCACTATAACTCATGATGGTCACGTTAATGCAGAATCTCGGCCCGAAACTTCAAACACGAACAAAAGCAGCGAACTAAAGATTGGCAATGACGTTTTGGAATTTTGACAGTTTGGAACGCATGAATTACCCCATTATCGGTTTCCCGCATGGGTGATGTGGAAGTTGTTGCACATGGCTGAAGTTGGGAATTTTGCAACTTATTTTAATTTATGCTAAATTTCAAAATTTAAACACGAATCTACAGCGAATCGATGTGAAAACTAAAGATACACTAAAGGCACGATGATTTGATGTGCAATCTTGATCAGAATCGCGATAAAAGAGGTTTAAATTGAAAAAAATAATAATAAAACAAATTATAGTCTAGAACTTAACGAAATTTTGTCTGTTTTGTAAGACTTAATGTTATTGCACAATGGTTATAGATTTAATTACAAAAAAAAATTGTTTTCAAAAAGACCGTTATTTTGGAAATAATAAACGCTACATTCTTTTCAATATCAAGCAGCGTAATTTTAACAGAACTGCAATCTGGGGTAAATAGGGACAAAATGACAAAATTTTATTACAATTTAATACATATTACAAAAAGAGCATAGAAATATACCCAAATACCGTCATCAGAGGTGACATTGGGTCGGGGGGGTGAGATTGGGTCATACAAAAATGAAGAAATTTGTATGACGGTACTATAAAAGCGAATATTCAGAAAATCAATTCAAAAGGTCCATATTTATGGGGGTCGAAGGAATCCGATCTTTTTAAACAGCTGAAGTCGGGCACAGCCGCAGCACTTAAAAAAATGAAAATCGTTTGAACCACTTTTTTTTTGTAAATAACACCTTAACACCCAAGTTCAAGAAAAGATTGTATATCCTGTACATTTTTTTGTTATTTTATAAGTGGGTAATTCTCCGCCAACTCACACAGCAGTTGCCCCGACCCCTCTTCGATTTGCGTGAAACTTTGTCCTAAGAGGTAACTTTTGTCCCTGATCACGAATCCGAGGTCCGTTTTTTGATATCTCGTGACGGAGGGACGGTACGACCCCTTCCATTTTTGAACATGCGAAAAAAGAGGTGTTTTCAATAATTTGCAGCCCGAAACGGTGATGAGATAGAAAGATGGTGTGAAAAGGACTTTTATGTAAAATTAGACTCCGATTTGATGGCGTACTCAGAATTCCGAAAAAAACGTATTTTTCATTTTCCGTTACTTGACTGTAAAAAATTTCGGAATATGTCATTTTATGGGAAATTTAATGTACTTTTCGAATCTTTATTGACCCAGAAGAATCATTTTTTCATTTAGAACAAAATTTTTCATTTTAAAACTTCGTGTTTTTTCTAACTTTGCAGGGTTATTTTTCAGAGTGTAACAATGTTCTACAAAGTTGTAGAGCAGACAATTACAGAAAAATTGATATATAGACATAAGGGGTTTGCTTATAAACATCACGAGTTATCGTGATTTTACGAGAAAAAGTTTTGAAAAAGTTGGTCGTCATCGATCATGGCCGTTTATGGTCACCCGCGACAGACACGGACGACGAAACAAATAGGAACGCAAAAAGTAATTTTTTCAAAACTTTTTTTTCGTAAAATCCCGATAACTCGAGATGTTTATAAGCAAACCCCTCATTTCTGTATATTAAAATTTTTGTTATTGTCTGCTCTACAACTTTGTAGAACATTGTTACACTCTAAAAAATAACCCTGCAAAGTTAGAAAAAACACGAAATTTTAAAATGAAAATTTTTGTTCTAAATGAAAAAATTACCCTTCTGGGTCAATATAGATTTGAAAAGTACATTAAATTTCCCATAAAATGACATGTTCCAAAAATTTTTACAGTCGAGTAACGGAAGGTATAAAAGTCCCTTTGACACCAACTTTCTATTTCATCACCGTTTCAGGCCGCAAATTATTGAAAAACATCTCTTTATTCGCATGTTCAAAAATGGAAGGGGTCGTACCGCCCCTCCGTCACGAGATATCAAAAAACGGACCTCGGATTCGTGATCAGGAGTTACCCCTTAGGACAAAGTTTCACGCAAATCGAAGAGGGGTCGGGGCAACTTTTCCCGATTTCGTGTGAGTTGGTAGAGAATTACCCTGCTGCAAAATTACTTTTTTTTTGACTCACCAGAAATAAAAAAAAACACGCCGCAACGATTTGAACAGTGTTGACACTGCTGAACTGTCAACCAATTTCACAAAGGGCCTAATCAGTTTTCAAGTTGAAAATGACGCATGAGTTGCCAGATTTGTGGCAAATTTGGGTTGCATGGAAGGAAAAGATTTACTAGTCACAGAAAAACAAAAAAAAATAATGTGTTGAAAACACATTGACCTTCAACTAAAAAGCTTCATAATTCAAACTGCACTCCAAGAGTTCATCAAACCACAAGCACTAACGACGTGCAGCGAACCATAAAATTTAATTTATTTCGGAAACTCTATTTCCACACATAGAGTCGGCCAACCGGAGTGCACCAAACTTGACCTTGTTGCCGAGAAAGCACTGACCTACGGTACCAGACTGAAGGCAAAGCAAAGTTAGAAGAAAAAAAAATAACTGCCTCGAATCCAAACCGAGCAGACTAACCTAAGTGGAGCCGATAACCGATCTCTCACTCTCCGTTTTGCACCATAAATGTCCTCAACCCGTCTACGGCTCCGACCTCCTAATCGCGATTTGTGCGCCCAGCTATGAAAGCTGTGTTTGACTTCGAAAGCCCACGTTTCAAAGCTTTGTTTTGCAAAGAGTTACTTTTGTTTCGTCTAATGTGCTATTTTTTAGTTTTGACGGAAATAGGTACGTTTTCCCTAACAGACTTCCACTGAAGATTTTCATTAGTTTTCGTGGTGGGAGGAGTCCGCCAAGGTCGCTTACGCCGCCGCCGGGTGCTTTTTATGGTGGGTGCGATTTTATGCGTCCCTCACGCATTTATGGTAGCAAAAAAAGGGAAGTATAACAGGATCGCGATATGCAAACAACACTTCCAGCTCCAAAGCCCCATCCTTTCCGGGCGAGCTGTTTGAAATCGTAGCGAAATGGAGTGGCAAATGTGACACGCGCAAAACGAGGCCCTAAAAAATGACACCGATTTTGTCGTGTTGGCAAAAAATAGTGGAAACAGTGGGAAAGTTGCATTGAAAATTTGAAATCATGTTTTTTTAGATTTAGAATCAAAGTTAAGCTTGTTAAAGTTGATGATCAAATTACAAAGTTTATTGAAAACAATATTTCATGACGATTATGGCCACTAAATGTTCCAACAGTGCATCAATTTCCATCATCGCTAGAAAAAAATCGCTTGCAAAGTTTTCCGCTTTGTCACATTTTCCGTGGAAGTCACACTGCGTCTATACGTGCTAGACAGGGAGAGATACCTTCACAGCTTCTTTTATGCACGGGCCGAGAGTAGCATTTTTACAGCTTCGGAAGCACTCATCGGTAAGCGATTTCCACCTTCATGCGTGTGTGGGAAAATTGCTGTGACACATTTTCGGAAAATGGGTCCTTGGTCCGTTTAAGGGTGTTTTTTGTGTGTGTGTGTGTGTGTTTTTTATGGGGGAGTATCCATTGTGTTGAGGGAAATAAACAGTGATTGCTGAAGTTTTAAAAATAAAATTTATTTTCACGGTTCCTGAAATATGTGATGACTTTGCGACGATTTGAAGTACCAACGAGGAATGGGAATTTGCATTGCGGTACAAAAAAAGAAAAAGAAATATAAAATAATCAACTTTGTTATCACATGATTATGCAAATGCATAAAACTGGCCCAAAAAAACTGAAATAGACATGCGAAGAAAAGCAGAGGATAAAAATAATCAACAAAGCCAAACTCAGTAAAAATTCTAATGAGAAAATTTTCTTCCGAATATGTCTACCTTTCTTTTTTTCTATTCATATATCTACCTTTCAAAATATATCCGAGGAATTCACCAAACAAGGAGATTTTTTTAAAATAACTTTTTGTTTATGTTTGGCTTTGCTCAAATTTTATGTTTAATTTTTATTTTTTTCTACTGCATCTTGTTTTGAATTTGTCCAAACATTTCTTCATAAAATTTAGGTAGAAGTCCATTAGTCTTCATATCCAGTTAAGCTTCTTGTGCAGTGTAACAAAAAAAAAACTTGCTCTTTAAAAACTACAACTTTGAATTCTCACATATAAATGAAAATTGAGTCAAATGAAAATATATAGAAATTCGCTTTTGTGAATATTATTTAGGTAGATGCCATCTTTTGAGCTTTGGCTCAAGATGGTTAAGATTTATTTCAATGAAAACCCTATCAAAAGTTATAAGCACTTAAATGTTATTTTTACGCTTTTTGGAGGCTGGATCTCAGAGAAGTGCCCTGCAACATGAAGATCTGACTACCCAATCTAGTGAAAAACACCGCCATTGTGTGTCTATTTTGGATAGCACCCTTTAAATGTGAGGAAGGCGCCAACTACCTTAGGGTGGATTAGGTAACGTTTTCATTAAAAAAAACTCTAGAAATGTACTCTTATGTGTACTTGGTCTCTTTTTTAAGTTATTCTTCCAATATGGCGCTTTCTCATTGTTCTTTGGCTGAAACTTTCGTTTCTGTGCACAGTAAAAAATGATTGTAATATTCATTATGGAATTATGATAATTTTTTTGTAAAAAAAGTGTAATATTGCAGGAACTGAAGAATTATAATAATTTTTTTGTGAATTCTCATCAGGTTCACATTTTTAATCAAAAAAATAGGTAATATTCAACCAACTTAATATTAAACCTTGCAAAATTCTTTTTTATTCTGTGTGATCCGATTTTCGTTTTCTTGATATAGAAATGTTTGTTTTGATGAGCTTTGCAAATGTCTAGAAGACACCAACTCTCAACAAAGTTGCATTGAATAACAGAATAAAAGCCCACATCAACCTCGTATCAGCTCTAAAGCCAAACCTCACCACTATCAATTTTGTCACGCTGGTATTCAGTTTCGGACCACTGTGCAATGACAGTATCGAAATTTATTTGATAAACTTCCTGATTTCAAATGTGAATTTACAATTAAAAATAAATTCAAATATTTTTTTTACCGTTATTCCATGATTTCGTCAAACTTCAATATATTTAGCGCAATTGAATACAAAAATTAATGTTTCCCCTTATTTTTTTGTAATTGGTGAAAAAAAAACACAGTCAAAGTTGACTCCCAAAAATCATTTTCATCGAAAAAATGAATCAATAAAAGGAGTGGCCATTTTTAACCGGTCAATTAATCAAATCTCTGATTTGCTTTAAAAATAAGAAATTTGTTATAAGCAAATAAAAACATAGTTTTGGCAAATTCTCAGATTTGAGCTCATGCTGTGGAGTTTAATGAGCAAAGGCTGATTTTTTAAAAATGTTTTTAAATAAAAAAAAACAAAGTTCAAAGAATTGGGTAAAATTGCATTGAAATTAATCAGAATAGAATTCTATCACATCACAGAATTTCAAAAAGTACAACCTTTTTGTGTTTTTCGGAATTGCAAAAAATGCTGCACACAGAAAAAAGTTGAATTTTGGAATGTTGAAAAATTGGTAGGTTGAATATTACCTCTTTTTTGAGTAATATTTCACAAAAAAGTGAACCTGATGAATATTCAACAAAAACTGATGAAAAATCATCATTTTCTGGGGCAAAATTTTTTTTTTGACACATAATCTGTCATTATTTCCTGATGAATATTACCTTCATTTTTTCTATGTAAGCAACTCGTTGCAAAACTTGATTTTTTCACTGGTCTGGTCGGATTTAATTTATCACTCCCGCTGAAAAAAATCTTCATTTTACAACTTGTTGCATAAATCACTTTTTTGCAATTTCATCGTGAAACTACTTATTCCCGTCATTCTCGAACGATAAATCGGCCTACTTTTCTCTACCAAAAATAACAGAATCGAATTGAAATGCTTTTCGATACAAGGGCTGAACAAATCAGTTTTTCAGCACTGAAATGGGTGCTGAAGAGTTGAACTTTACAGGACTTTTATTGAAAATAAATTCTTTCCAACATTTGATTAGAACGGTGAATTAGCAAAATACATCTCGGGTTTGTTTTCAAAAGGTCATAAGCGCCAGTTGTAAACAGAATCGTGTTTCGACCGTTTTTAGATCAATTTACCAATTATCAAATCCAAAAATGCTTTGATTTGTTCATATGCCCGTCCTTTGAATGCTCCTTACTGAAGTAAGTGGCGGAGGTCTCGGTGAACCTCGTTGGATAAATGTATGATTCGTGCTTGAAAAGTCTTTTTTTGTAGACTGTTGTTTTTTTTTTAATTTGTGCTGCGGAAATGTGGGAATGCCGTTTCAATGATCTTTGGACATTTGTTTCTGGGTATCGTCCCAGAAAAATAAATCCTATTGCTAAATTGAAGGTTTAAATGCGCTCTTTCGATTGAATTTTGACCCAAAACCCGGAACTCAAAATCTGATTTTTGAGAGCTCTTTTTCTGAAATACTTGAGCGATGTCTGTAAAAATTTGTGTCTTCCATCATTGAAAACCCACTCGTAAAACCCACAATTTTTATATTTCAGATTTGTAGCCATGGGGTCGGAAACGAACATTTTATTTTTTGATTCACAATTTTCGACCAAAAAATGTGGTCTAAGCCATTTTTAGAGGTATGTTTTGGACTATTTTACAGATAACACTATCAAATTACAAGAATTCAGTTTCAAACTAAAAGCCATTCGAAAACATGCGCCATAAACTGCTTGGGTCCAAAATTTGAAGCTTTTCCAAAATGTATTTCCAGAGATATAGCCATATAAGCGTTTTTTGTCTTATTTTTACCCCATATATTTCCATTAATTTTTGGTTTTATACAAAATCATATACTGAGCATCAAATTCGAAGTCCCAGCTCATTCTCGCTCGAAAAATCGACAAGTCGTCAAGTCGAAGCACATTTACGCTTGCGCGTTTTACGCTGCGCGTGAAAGTGTTCTTTTTGGCTTCTCATAATAGATCGACAAAGTGCAATAGCGATACATATTTTTTTAAGTTAATCATAGACTAACATTAAAGACTGAGTACCCTTATATTTTTCTTATACTGTCAATCCAATATGTTTTTCTTAATTAAATTTTAATACCTTGCGACCCATAAATTTGAAATTTAAAAAAATGGTATTCGAGGTTAAGCCCAAAGCCTACAAATATTCGAAGCTTTAGGTCAAATTCTCACTGGATGGATCATTTTGTTTCTGAAAAATTAATTGCACCAATATATTTGTCGGAGTTTCATCATTTTGTAAGAAAGGCTCTATTTCACCTATGGCGATATTACATCGGGTTTTCAAATATCCATCAAATAAGCAACCGTTTCAATATAAAATTAAACCTGCGTTAACTTGGTTTACACAAGTAAACATTTGCTTCATAAGAGCAACTGCAACTTCATCATTTAATTGAAGTTGGTCTTGCTGTTTATTCCTCTAGAAAAAAATATACAGCTAAACACCAGTAGACGTAGAAAAATAATTCAACTTTTCAGCACAGACCAGTCCCTGCCGGGGAAAGGATCTGTTTTACGACCGCCTCACTCGAAACGTGCATGAAGTTGCTCAGCCTACTTAGGACGTTGGAAAATATGGCCCCTCCAAAAATAAGAACGACAAAACATATTCCCAAAAGCTTGCTGAGAGATTTGCTGCCGAGAGTCTGGAAGTTGTTTCTTTTCAGTCAGAGCCTTTTCTCATTTCAAAAAGAAAGAAACACCCTGGGAAGGAGCAGCAATACGTGATTCTTCCGAAAGATTAACTTAATTTCAACGCGCGCGCGCGCCCTCGGAAACAGCATATTTTGCGGGCTTTGATTTAATGGGAGTTCGTGATGTGGAAAGTTTTATTGTTTCAAAATGTTTGAAATTTGGAGCTGGAGTGAGGGAGCTTCTTTTTTTCTTTTAAGGGTTGGCGTCGATGGTGATGTGCTTTTTGGCGTGAAAAATGAAGCAATAATAATTATCATTTGTTGAGATCGTTAAATGGCAATTTTTCGAGGGAAAAGAGAGTTTTGATGTTAGATGGAAGTTTAATTTTCGGAAGAGCTTTTAATTGCAGAGTTTTAATAAATATTGAAAATGTATTTTTCTTATTGAAAAGCACAAGCTTATTTCTTAAACAATCTATTCAAACGACGTTATCAACTTATATCGTCTCAACAAATAGTTCCAAAAACCACAAAAAAGTCACAATCACAAGAGTAATGCTGCAATCAAAATCACTTCCATAAACGGATAAATTTAGTTCACACCCGTAATAAAACCCCCCTCTTCACTGCTCGAGTGCCACTTTGAGATATTGCACCCCATTCTCCCCCACCCCTCGAAGCACGTGTAGTAAACGTGTGCACTTGTCGGTGAGCTTTTCCCAGAGCTTAAAATGTGATGATGTGACTGTGTGTCACTATCATTACTCATCTCACTTTCGCTCGATTTGAAGGAGGAGAACTTTTGGCAGGATTTTTTTCCTTCTGCTGGCGGCAATGTCGTACAACAACCGAAAGTTTGAAGGGACGTTAAGGGTGGGACCGCCGAAAAAAAAATGTATGAAACACTTTCACTGATGACAGTCTGCCCCTTTTATTCGCCAGTATAAACTTTACGACCTTCCGAACGAGGGGAAACTGACTCTGTAGTAGACGTGGGTCGCGGTTTTTTTTCACGACATTCACAGGGGGACTTTGATTCTACGACTTTTAAAATAGTGCATTTTTTCAAAACTGTTATTTTCTATCAATTGTTACTCAACCGCTCAAATCAAAGTTGCACAAATAACAAGCAAGACTTTTAAAAACTAATGAGAAAAATCCATGCAAAAACATCGACATTCCCAAACTTCACTGTATACTCCCCGTTATGGTGCCCACGTGGAGGCGGCTTGTTGAACGGTACACGCGCGTATAATGGGAGAATATCCTGCCTTCACAGTTTTGGTCTGTACAGGAAGCCCCGGGGAAGTCCCGGGACGGAAGCGCGTGTCAAACCCTCTTCAAAAGAGTCCCAAAGTCGTTTCGACAAGTTGACGATGTACTCTGTGCAGTGTGCAGACTGATACAAACACACGCACTCGTTTACAGCTGCTGGGTTTCGGGGGTGAAATTTTAGTCGCTGGCAGTGAAATAACTTTCACCGGTTCGCGAAATTGAGCGGTAATTGTGTGCTTTGCTTGAGGGACGTTGTGCCTATGTTGGAATAAATTGAAAATAAGTTAACTCACAAATTCACAAATACTCAAAAGTCAAAAGTTATTGAAATTTTAGATAATACTCACAAACTAACAAAATCTTTAAATCTTACAAACTTGACAAATTACTAACTGAGCAATTCTCGCTGAAACCGTCCCACTAGATGCACATGTTCTCAAATCGTTACGGCAATGTTCTCATTCGATTCAGCGCACCAAAAAACCATTAAAACAACCTTCGAACCAATGAAAATGTCAGCCGTTAGCCACCTGTAAATAAAAACTTGTATTGAACTATGGATATTTTCGAAAAAATGCCCTAATTTGGAGAAATGATATCTCCCAAAATACATTACCAAACATCAAAAAGTTATATATCGTTGGAAAGGTAATCGCGAGGGCTTTCTATCGCACTTTGAAAAACATTTCAAAAAATATTTTTTCAAGTGTAATTTTAAGGGTTTTTGAGAACCTTACTCTTAATTTTGAATTTTGACCGTGTTCGCAACCACTTATCATTACGCAACCATTTTCATTCGAAAGATTGGAAGATTTTGCATAAAATCAACTTGAGAAAAGTAGTAAAATGAAATAGTTTTCGTATAGTTATGAACGGATGAAAGAAATTGGTAAAATTTCAGTTAAAAATAACCAAAGCTCAGACTTCAGAAATGAGCCTAATTTACAGTCAAAACCAAGCAGGATTGTATTTGAGCCGAATGTACAGTCATATAAGGCAAATCTGGACATATAGGATGAAAAGGGGCACCTATTTCAACTATACTTTCACTCATCAGATCATATTTTTGAATTGTTTATGTAAAAGCCACGTAGCCCAGTGGTAACGCTTCCGCCTCGTAAGCGGTAGATCGGGGTTCAAATCCCGGCTCGGACCAACACAACTGGTGATCTTTTCCCTTCTGGAATCGATTGATTAGTAAAGGGAAGGTAGTGTATCGTCACAAACTGGACCTTATCAGGACACCTTAGGGAGGCGACCTATGGAATGTTAACATTTACCTTAACATGTTAACATTAAGTTGAGAATGAAACTGCCACTGAATCCGCTTTGTAAATGCCGGCCCCGATACTCTTCAAGGGTGTTCCCCTCAGGAACAGGGAAAGATTTACTTTTATGTAAAAACATACATAAACAAACAAGTTTCTAAATTTTAAGCTGTCCTTACTTAGACTGTAGTCTCGATTCGCCACATTTCACTGAAGTAATATTTTATGTACAGAATTTGTTTTGGGAAGATTTGCTTTATTTGTATAACCTCAATCGTGCACAAAAAAGTGCAAAGTTGAAATCAATATTTTTTTATCAAGTTAAAATTGTATGGGGCTGTTGATACCTTAAAAACAAGCAAAAAACTCGATTTTCATCCAAATCGGACTAGGTCCTTTTATTTGACACCACCCCAAAGTTTCACTTTTCTGCAAACAATGTTAAAAACCTTCATTGACAAACTGCGATATCTCTGAAACCGCAAGCCGTACAATGTCGAGTCAGAACTCACTAGAAAGATAATTAGACGTGGAATTAATAAGTGTAGTCAGTTTTTCAATTAAAACTTTTTTCAATGTATTTATGTTGCACAAATGAAAATTTTAAATTTGGTTTTTATATTGAGAGTAATTAAAAATTAAAGTTAAATGAATCCCAATTTTTACATAGAATAGAGAAGAGCGGGGCAAAGGTACGCACCTAGTGACAATCATTCTGTCATCGATGACCATAAAATATTTTTGATTCGTTGTATATACCAAATTGTACCCTTATCACTTGCTTTCAAAACGTAGTACTAGAATTCACCTCAAATTGCTTTTATGTCGAGAACCAGGCAATTACTCTTAAAAAATAAGTGCGTAGCTTTGCCCCGTGTGTGGGGTAAAGGGATTTTTAACTTTTTTTTTTGTTTTAATTTTAGTAAATTTTTCATTCAGTTTTCAATTGGGGGTGGTTTTTAATCTCAAATTAAGGTAAATTTACCTAGCCGGGACCGTGGTGTAGGGGTAAGGGTGGTTGCCACTCACCCAGTCGGCCTGGGTTCGATCCCAGAAGGTCCCGGTGGCAAATTTTGTGACGAGATTTGTCTGATCACGCCTTCCGTCGGATGGGGAAGTAAATGTTGGCCCCGGTCTAACCTAGAAGTGTTAGGTCGTTAGCTCAGTCCAGGTGTAGGAGTCGTCTCCCTGGGTCCTGCCTCGGTGGATTCGCTGGTAGGCAGTTGGACTCACAATACAAAGGTCGTCAATTAGAGTCCCGGGGTGGATGGAAGCTAAGGTGTAAAAAGAGGTTTGCAATTGCCTCAACAATCAAGCCTTCGGACACCTAGTTTCGAGTAGGAATCTCGCAATCGAGAACGCCAAGGCAAAGCTGTTGAGCGAATAATTTGATTGATTGATAATTTGATTTTACCGTAAATTGACTTGTGTCTAATGAAAGGGCGTAGTCCAATTAGGACGAAAATCGAGTTTTTTGCTTGTTTTTATGGTATCAACAGCCCCATACAATTTTAACTTGATCAAAAAATATTGATTTCAACTTTGCACTTTTTTGTGCACGATTGAGGTTATACAAATAAAGCAGATCTTCCCAAAACAAATTCTGTACATAAAATATTACTTCAGTGAAATGTGGCGAATCGAGACTACAGTCTAAGTAAGGACATTAGTTTTCAGAGTACTTAAAAGCTTAAAATTTAGAAACTTGTTTGTTTATGTATGTTTTTACATAAACAATTCAAAAATATGATCTGATGAGTGAAAGTATAGTTGAAATAGGTGCCCCTTTTCATCCTATATGTCCAGATTTGCCTCATATGACTGTACATTCGGCTCAAATACAATCCTGCTTGGTTTTGACTGTAAATTAGGCTCATTTCTGACGTCTGAGCTTTGGTTATTTTTAACTGAAATTTTACCAATTTCTTTATCCGTTCATAACTATACGAAAACTATTTCATTTTACTACTTTTCTCAAGTTGATTTTATGCAAAATCTTCCAATCTTTCGAATGAAAATGGTTGCGTAATGATAAGTGGTTGCGAACACGGTCAAAATTCAAAATTAAGAGTAAGGTTCTCAAAAACCCTTAAAATTACACTTGAAAAAATAATTTTTGAAATGTTTTTCAAAGTGCGATAGAAAGCTCTCGCGATTACCTTTCCAACGATATATAACTTTTTGATGTTTGGTAATGTATTTTGGGAGATATCATTTCTCCAAATTAGGGCATTTTTTCGAAAAAATCCATAGTTCAATACAAGTTTTTATTTACAAGTGGCTAACGGCTGACATTTTCATTGGTTCGAAGGTTGTTTTAATGGTTTTTTGGTGCGCTGAATCGAATGAGAACATTGCCGTAACGATTTGAGAACATGTGCATCTAGTGGGACGGTTTCAGCGAGAATTGCTCAACTACAAAAATACAAGCCCACAAATTCTCATGATTTAAATCTACACAAACTTGTTGTTGATTTTATTAAGGGAACTTTAAGTTCGTCGGGACGAAAACGATAATCTTTCGTTATCGTTGTTCCGACAATTCTATCGGCGATTTGGACCAAACATGGAGGGTACGTTCATCTATCGATCGTTAACAGAAATCCCAAGTTTGGTGCTGATCTGATCATCCCTCTATTTTTGGCACCGCCCTCTTTTTTGACGATTTTCTAAAAACCTTTTTTTTAATCATAACTTTGCAAATACTTGAGCAAAAGACTTTCTACAGGTTGCATTTTATAGAAAACTGTCCAAGGAATTTGATAAAAATAAAATTTTAGCCCTTAAATGCCCACTTATATTATATTTAAACGTTTTAAGAATTTAAATTGAATTTTGACCTGTTCCTAATATTTTTATTTGATTTATTTTATCACCATCGTGTTCCCCGGACAATTTTACATAATAATTAGGGTTAGTGAAATTTCACGATTTCGCGGACAGCGTGAAATCCGCGAAATTTGTCTTTTTTCCGCGAAATCCCATGAAATTTTATGTTTGTGTGAAACTGTAACGATTTTTCTTTAAATATTTTATCAAACTCAAATAAGAATAAAAATAATTTAATACTTGTTCAACTACTAATCAGTAATTTAAATATATGGTTAGTAAATTTTGATGATGAATTTTGATGCGGACGGTGTGAAATTCTTGAAATTTATAATGTTTTTCTCCAAATATCATTAATATTTTAACCATAAAGACTATTTAAGTAAATTTTATAAATTTTTAATAGAAAAGCTTGATATGAACCATTTGATAAATTGATTACTCACAAACTCAAAATACTGACGCGCTAAAACTTTCACAAACTCTATTAAATTTAAATTCTCAATCTCATTGTCCCAAACATTTATAAATCTATCCCTCAAGGTCACAAATACCTACTAAATCAAACCGCCAAACTCCCCAATTCTCAAACATATTTGCACACAAAGACCGTCAAACTCACTAACTCACTAGTACTCACAAGACCTCACAAGCTCACAAATACTGACTTATTCGAACTTACACAAATTCACAAATTTAATGATTCTCAAGCTCCCTGTCTTACAGGCCGATGAGAACTCAGAAGTTGACAAATAAACAATTACTCACAAACTCTCAAACTCATCATCTCTAAAGCACACATCAATTATTTAACTCACAAGTTTGCAAACTTACAAATTCTCAATCATACTGCCTCACAAACTAACAAGTACCCACAAGCTCACAAATACTCACTAACTCAAACATCCTCAAACTCATTAACACACAAATACTCTCAAACTCACTAACTCACTCAATTTTGCTTTCTTATCAACTTATAAACCTGTCCCACAAGCTCACAAATATTCAATAACTCGAACCTCATCAAACTCCCCAACTCTCAAAAACATAAGTACACAAAAACTGACTAACTCACAAGTACTCACAAGCTCACAAATATTAACCAATTCAAGCTTTCAACATCTCAATAACTTCTAATTCTTAAACTCACTATCTCACATACTCATAAGTACTGAGAAGCTCACAAATACGCAAAAACTCAATACCTCACAAAATCACTCACTCATAATCTCACAAATACTGACATACTAAAACCTAGCTCTGACTCACTCAACTACGTAAAAAACAAATACTCTCAAGCTCACTAATACTCCCAAGCTAACAAATGTTCAATAAATGATCCCCTTTAAACACGAGTTCACAAATACTCATAATATATCAATATACTGTAGAGATAAGTAGAGGTGAGTAGGGAAGGATGAGAATGAACTCCAGCAAAGATCTCACTTTGTTCGGCAATGATTCTGCTGGGACAAGAAAAACCCGTCATCGATGTTAAAACTCGTTCTCTTCCTTTTCTTCCTCTACAGTATATTGGTGAGTACTCACCAAGTTATCAACTCTCACACTCAAAAACCTACTAATTCTCCTAATCACTAACGTTATCTCACAAGCTTACAAGTTCTCACTAACTCATAATCTCATTAACTCAAACCTTCACCAAACTCACAAATCTACAAATTTTTAAACTCATTTCTTACGTCACAATTTTGTTGTGAGTTATCAATCAGTTTGAGAATTTGTGGATTTGTGAGCTTGAGAGTTTGTAAACCAGTGAGTTGGTGAAGGTTTGAACCAATGAGTTTGAGACTCAGTAAGTTTAGAAATTTGTGCGTTAGTGAGTTGTTTGAGTTAGTGAGTTTGTGAGATAATGTTAGTGATTTTGAAAATGTGTAAGTTTGTGAGATCCTGAAAGTTCTACGAGTGTGAGAGTTTTTAGTTTGGTTAGTACTCGTGAATAAACTGAAGAGTTCGTTTTTTTCTCTCTCATCGACCTTCCGTAACCTGTCAGCAATCGAACAACGCGTAAACATGCCAAAAAAGGATAAACGCACGCACGCACGGCGATCAAAAGGTGTGTGCGCGATGAACTCTCGAAAGGTGCTCTTCAAAGATGTTGCGTGCACTCGTGTGCGTGATGATTGGTTTTGCTCTTTCTCGTGAAAGAAGGAAGTTAGCAAAAAATAATACGCCCCCTTCTAAGAAGCCGTTAAAAGACGGAAAATTTTCCAGCGAGGAAACGGAAATCGAAGCGATTTCCCCTTCTGTGGAAGAGGGCGAGCGCGTGTGTGTGTGTTTTGCCACCTGTCATTGTGTCAGTCAATTTGGAATAGTCTGACGGGCCAGCTCGCTGCCAATCGATTCGCGTGTTGGTTAGGGTGTTCGTCAATGTCGAATTTGCTTCCAAGATCGAAAGCATGAAACTGTATGAAATATCTTTTCCGAACTATCAATATTCTCATTTTGAAATAATATTTGTACCATATTTTAGAAATTAAAAGTTTTGCTAACCAGCAGCACTGTCTTGAGCAATCGTTAATTGGAATTTAAATAACTTTTTAAGCATGTTGTAAATTTGGATGAAAATCACTTCCAGATTCAGCTTTCTGAACCTCTCTAGACAGGTATTTAAAACAATTCCTATAAGTAAAAATCAGATGATTCGGCAACACTGTTAGAAAACAAAAAAACACAATTAAAATTAAATTTCCAGAAACTCAAACGAACTATTAATTCGATCACCCTAACCTAAAACTGCGTACGGGAAAGCTTAACCCAAATTGAGTGCTTTAGCTTCTTTCCGAGATGAATAAAGCGATTCGCACACGTTGTGAATGAATGTGCGAAAAAAGAGCGCTTTTATTTTCCCTACTTCCGGCGGCTGTGTTGGTGGAAGCCAGAAGTGCCTTCCCGCGGTAATAAAGTGTAGTTCATTTGGGAAGAGAAGAGCTTTAGCCGCCGCCCTTCCCCCCAGAAGACCAACATATAGAACATGGCGCTGCTTACTGTGGAAATGAAATCTCGCTAGGAACGCGTGCGTTCGTAAAGTGAAAAGGATTTGTCAGGATTATGGGGCGGGAAGAGATTTCTTCGGAATTTGATTTGCGTTGCTTTGTTACCTTCTTGGCGGAGGTGAGGATGGATGGTAATCATTTTGCTGGCAATATTTTCTTTACCGTTGTTGTACTACCTGTCAGAACATTTTCTCTGCATTTGTTTGGTTGAGATTACCTGAAAAAGAAAGGAAATGAAAAACATATTCAGGTCGTTATCAACACTTTGAGAAGTTTAAATATTTTCGTGTATTTCAAAACTCTACAACATTGTCTTGGCGGTTTCTATTGCAATATTCCTTCTTGGCTCACGGAGTTCGAAGGCTTGATTGATTTGCAATCCAAACGACCTGTACTCTAAACAAGGCTAAGACCGACATTGCTAACATCATTTTGCTTCCTCATCCGATGCACAGTAGGAAAAATCGAGACAAAAACGGACTTTTTTGATGCCGGTAATTTAGAACTTTAAACCAATACTAGTTTATGTGAAAAATTCCGAGGAATCGATTGGTGATGGTGACATTCCGTGGAAAAGGCCGATTTAACCTATTTTTTGCTGTTTTTATAATTTTTTAATATGTTGTTGAATGTTCAATGCTTTGACTCAACTATTTCTTACGAAGAAAGTTCCAAGGAGTCGATTGGTGATAGTGAGAACTCGCAAAATTGACAAAACTCAATCCGATGGAGAAGAGAAGAGAGAAGAAAAAGTTATGTTAATGCATTGAATATTTCAGCAACATATTCAAAACTGTTTGTATGTTTGACCTTGAAAAAAACAAAGGCTAGAGCACGCAATGTAAACAATAACAAACACGTTTTGTTTGGTTGACCATTTTGTGCACTGTCCCAAAGTTTGGTTGAATTTGGTTGCTGGAGTCTCGAGTTGTTATTACAATGTACGTGTGTCAAACGCGTTCTGACCTGAAATCCCTATGGCCAGTTGTCGCACGTACAGCAATTTTCAGGATGAGTCAAGATAGCACGACACAACTTTTTGCATATGAAGAGTGACAACAATGCACCCAGTTTTTTTTTTAGGTTTTTATTGATTATCTCAGGATTGAAGTTGAATTTTGGGGATCTGTGAAGGTGAGCCAGGTTCTTAACTCAACGTAGCACGAAAATGACAAATTCTTAACCAGCTTCTTGACCTGGAAGAGCGGCTAAATTACCTAATCCCAGAAAATCTCTAATTTATTCTCCAGTAAAAAGTCTCCCCTAATCAAACTGTTCAAAGTAATTACTAACAAAAAGTTCAGCCTCAGTTTGCAAAAGGTTATCTCCACTTCCACAGCAGCAAAGACAAACCAAACTGATTAAAATCAAACAGTTTCCGATTGGGACACTGCGTGCTCTGCTGGCTTCTGCGTCTAAAATACCCTTGACCATTCAATGTGAAAGAGAGGCTCCTCCGGAGAGGACATTACAAAAGGTGGTCAAAGTTTCGGCGCATCAGCCAAGCGGATCGTCGCGGCGATTAGAGTTGTTCATCATATCTTTAAAACTATCGATTTTCTCTCGACTCCAACTCGGACCGCGGTGTAGGTGGGTCAGGCTTATCTCCGAGGGTAACGTTTCGAGCAGTGGTCAGTTGGGCGTGGTCCCTTCGTCACGATGGCTGCTGTTTCGGTGTTTGGTTTCTTGTGCTACCTGGTGCTAGTGGGACTGATAGCTATTTCGGTGAAATATCTGTACAGTATCCGGTTTGCCTGGCGAATCCCGTTGGCTCCGTCGGCCAAGCGATACACGGCCCACACGCGGTACTTTTTCGGCCAGGACACGCAACGGGCGTTGCATACCATGATCCGGTTCTGCACTACGCCGCTGCGGATCGCCCGGCTTCAGATAGGACCGACTCCGGTTATTCTGCTGCTACATCCGGATGTGATTCAGAAGGTACTTTCCAGCAACGAGATGTACAGCAAACCGTTTATTTACGACTTGATGCAAATCGGGCGAGGATTGATCTCGGAACGAGGTGAGTACGATACTGAAGAAGATGAGTTCAAAAAGCTCATCGAACCTTTTCTACGTTAAGATGGAGCCTACTGGAAGAAGACTCGTAAGGCGGTGAATCCCTCGTTCAGTCCCAAGATTCTGGCCGGGTTTGTGCCCCGATTTGATTCTCGAGCGCAAGCTCTGGTCAACAGGCTGCGCCCGGTTGCGGACGGAATTACCGTGATCAACATCCTGGACTACGCGGCACAGTGTACGCTGGAGATGGTCTTCTCGACGACGCTCGGGTCCAAGCTGGAGGAGCTTCCCGGCGAGCGGGAATACACGGAGTATCTGGAACGGTTGGTATCACTTCTCCTCATGTTGATTGTTGTCTGAACGTCTTTTTTTTTTACGTTTCCAGCATCCAAAATATTCTAGGAAAGCGATTGTTGAACTACGAAAACTTCCTGGACCAGATTTACAAGTTTACGGATGCTTATCGTCAGGAGATGAGCTATCGTAAGATTACTAATAGATTCGTAGACAACATAATCGAAGCACGTCGACAGAAACTTCGCGACTCAAATAACAACAACTCCAACGATTCTGAAGATGATCTGGACAGCTGCTTCAAGGCAAATATTTTCCTCGATGAAATTTTTAACATCCGATTTGATGGCAAGCCATTGGATGATAAAGAAGTATCGGACCACATGTATACCATGATAGCAGCAGTAAGTTGCGCTAATGACTCAAAGTCATCATCACTTCCTAAGCATCCCCTTCATTTCAGGGCAACGAAACGTCTGCACAAGCCTTTTGCTACGTATGCCTGATGCTTGCTCAAAACCCAGACGTCCAGGATAAGGTCGTAACCGAGCTACGCGAGGTACTCCCACCCCGCTCAGAACCGCTCACCCCCGAAGCCCTCAAAAACCTGGAGTACACTGAGCGGGTGATTAAGGAAACCCTTCGACTGTTCCCAGTTGCGCCGTTGGTGTCCCGTCAAACCACCTCCTCCATCGAGCTGGACGGATTCCACATCCCTCCCGGCCAAATCTTGGCGATGAACTTCTACACCTTGCACCGGCGGCCGGACGTCTGGGGTCCGGATCCGGAACGGTTCGACCCGGACCGGTTCTTGGTGGACGCGGTCCGCGAACGGCATCCGTACGCCTACCTGCCGTTCAGCGGAGGCTTCCGGATCTGCATCGGGCACAAGTACGCGATGAACGCGTTGAAGGCGATGCTGGCGAGGGTGTTGACGGAGTTCGAGATTCGGACCGACATCCGGCAGAGTGATATGAAGTTTAGGTTCGAGCTGTCGATGAAACTGGTGGGCCCGCACGCGGTGACGTTGAGTCGAAGGAGTTTGTTGTGACGTGATTGTTGTGATTCAGATATTACTATGGCTTAAAAACGCAAAATATTGCATATTTGAAAAAAAACGTGTTACCAAATTAAGAGTGTCGAATTTTACCATAGACAAAAAATCGTAATTCAAAGTTCATTCTGTGCGTGGCTTACCCGATCAGACGGTAATAACTAAATTCATGCCATTTCAATGACAAATACTGTTAAAATAACAGAAAGTGTTATGGAATCTTTTTGAAAAATCAGCCAGTTGATGTTATCATAACAAAATTTGTTATTGGTGTGATGTTTGTTGAAAGCCAAAACAACTTAGGAATAACATTTTTTGTTATGGAAGAATACCGCTAACTGTTATTGGGATGATCGGATTAGTTGTTAAAATAACAAAAAATAATAACAAAGATTTGTTCGAAGAATAACTTAAAATGTCATTAGTCTTATTATTATTAGTTTTATTAAAGACACTTTACCATTGCAATGGCATTCGTGTCGTATTAGTCTGTTATTACAATAACAATCCAATAACAAAAAAATCATAACGACAAATAACAAATCTTGTTATAAATAACATAAAATGTTATTGGCCTAGTATTTTTCAATGTCAAAAAAAATTTATTCCCAAGTTATTTCCGTCTGCTCGGGAAACTCAACAGATATTCTGCGGTCAAAGAAAAACTTGTTGGAAATTAGACGGGCTCTCTGAAAAAAAAAAATACACTGAAATAAAAATACACGCCACTTCTATGAGATTTTTTGATTTTTAAGTTTAAAAGTCAAATTTTAAAGTGATGTCACGATTTTTTTTTTCGTTCAAATTTTTTGAGGAAATAGCCTAAGATGTTACAAAAAGACTGACAAAACATGCAGGATGGTATGTCTCTCCTAAAAAATACAAAAATCATTTACTAAAACTTTATTTTTCAAGTGGTCTAAGACAATTTAACATAAAAGTCTCCATTTTGGCCATTGTTCTATGTCCAATCCTTGATAATAAACAGCGGTTTAAAAAATTAAAATGTCGAAAATAAATGGGAAATTGGACGAGCTTTCCGGTAAAAATATTTGCGAGACTGAAAAATCAAGTCTGTCATATAGAAATTGCCAAAAACCACCAAAAAACCTTTTTTTGACATTTTAATTTTTTAAACCAGTGTATCTTCCCAAGTATTGGACATAGGACAATGGTCAATATGGAGACTTTTATGTAAAATTGTCTGGAAAATCGATTCCCACTGTCAGTTTAAAAAAAAAATTACGTTTAGACCATTTAAAAAAACAGTTTTAGTAAATGTTTTTTTTGTATTTTTTAGGAGAGACATACCGTCCTGCATTTTTCATGAGTATTTTTGTATCATTTTAGGCTATTTCCTCAAAAAAATTGAATGAAAAAAAATCGTGACATCACTTTCAAATTTAACTTTTAAACTTAAGGAATGAAAAATCTCATGGAAGTGGCGTGTATTTTTGGTTCATATTTAAATAACTTAGTAAAAAGTAAATCTTTCCAAGTTCCTGAGGGGAACACCCTTGAAGAGTATCGGGGCCGGCATTTACAAAGCGGATTCAGTGGCAGTTTCATTCTCAACTAAATGTTAACATGTTAAGGTCAATGTTAATATTCCATGGGTAGCCTCCCTAAGGTGTCGTGATAAGGTCCAGTTTGTGACGACCTTTCTCTTTACTAAGCAATCGATTCCAGAAGGAAAAAGATGACCAGTTGTGTTGGTCCGAGCCGGGATTTGAACCCCGATCTACCGCTTACGAGGTGGAAGCGTTACCACTGGGCTACGTGGCTCGGTCTTAAATAACTTGGTCTTAAATAATTGTCGAGTAAAGTTGGCTCCATATACACAAAAATGGCTTTTATAGGCCTAAGATAGAAAGTCGGGTACAAAAGTACCAGAAAAATTCATGATTTGAGCTGGAATTGCTCTGTAACAAAAATGAGAAATTAAATATGTATTTTCACTTGATTGGATTTTTTTTTTGTTAAACGCAAAAATTTTCACAAAATACCGAATATTTTGAAAATACTCACATATTCAAAGTAACGTCATAATTCGAATTCCCGGACGCTTCGAAATCCGGACACCTCATCTTGTTTTATCAATTATTTGGTTATAAGTTCGCATTATAAATGTCAAAACTATGTTATTTGACGAATCCTAACATCAACTTTTATTTAAATTTTGTTTGAACGGTGTAGTTAATGTTAATTGTTTTGACGTTAACTACACCGTTCAAACAAAATTTATAAATAAAATAAACTTATAAGTGTACATAAATTTTTGAAACATTTCACTGAAATATTTCATAGGCGTCCGATGCACCGGGAAGGCAAAGCAAAAGTTTATGGTTTTGATTTCCTAAAATTCTACTAATTTTTTATATAAAATATCGATTGTCTTGATGTTAACAGCTTATTTGAGAGCTAAAGCATGCCCTTCACTAACATTTCAGTCCAAATTTGTGATATTCTTTAGCAAAAACGAATGTCCGGAATTCGAAGCAAAAGTGTCCGGATTTTGAATCAACTTTTATCAGTGTCCGGGATTCGAAGCACAACAAGTCTTTCTAATTTTAAAATTCTGATGAAAAATTGTTAGAAAAGACATATTTAGCACGCATTCTCTTGAAACTGACTGTTATACTACATCCTGATGATAATTCTAGAATTTCAACTTGTTGCATGATTTTTTGCCAGCTATAACAAAAATGATATGCTTTTAAGTGTCCGGATTTATTACAGTTTTTTCAAGAATGCTAACAAAGTGAAAATTTATATGCTTTTTGACATTTTTAGAGCTTTTTTTCTAGAATGTACTAAAGTTTCACAAAATAGCGTATTTTTTGAAAATACGCAAATTTTTAAAATTTGCAATATGGTTATAAAACAAAACGAAATTTGCTACAAACATACATTAAAATTTTGTATGTTTCATACCAAATTTTGAATTGTTTGATACCCATATTGCAAACTATGAAAATTTAAGTATTTTCAGGAAGTTACGTAACTGTTGTGAAAAATTTAGTGATTTACAAAAAAAACATAAGGTGAAAATGCATTCAAAATTTCGCTTCGTTTAGTACCCAGATTGCAAATTATGAAAATTTTAGTATTTCTGAAAAAATAATGTCATGGGAACAATTTTAAAAGTTCGAAAATTGCACCATTTTTGCATAAAATTGTCGAATGCGTATTCGTTGTTAGGCCAGTAAAAAAATACTTCAATTTTATTATAAAATGACTTCTTGGAAACATTACATTAAGAAAACAATGCGACACCTGTTTTAAAAAAACATTCAAATCTTGGTTTAGAATTTTTCAATCTAAAAATAGTTTTCTTTGTATTTTTTTAATTTTTGTGGAAGCATTTCAATTTATTATTTTTTCTTATTATTTCTGTACCCGAATTCAGTACCATCATCTACCACCTTAATCTTAATAAAACTTTAAAATTGTAAAAAATGTACTGTTTCAACAAGCTTGCCCAAATTTTCCTTAAGTGAAGCGATTCTCAGCGGGACTACCCAGCTGCTTGAAAGGTCCAAATGAAAGTTACTAATTAAAAACAAGGTTCAAAACCAGACGGGCTAGAGCAATACAAACAAACAAACAAACAAAAATGTTACACCTGTGCATGTTGACGATTTTGAGGTAGGCCGTACAAGGTTAATGAACAACAACACCAATTGTAGCAACTTGATCCGTATTAGAAGAAAAAAAAAAGTTGGGAAACCAGTTGTCAAAACTATGAGACTGGTTTATCTCATCGGTAGGCTTGTCTACGAATGTGTAACTTTTCATTGATCAATAATTGACTACCACTTTTAAATACTTAATTAGACGACGTAATTTTGATTGCCATCGTGTTAGGATCATCAACCAAGATAATCAATACGAGAAAGGAATCACATTTTGGGCTTACGTTCATATAATTGTTTTTAAGTATTCAAGTCAATACCTGATGTGTTCACCTTAGCCCTTTATGCCCACTTCTAGAAGCTGGTCAAAATAAATCCTATGAGTAACATGAGCAACTCAAACGACGACAAACTTTTGAAAAATGTAAAAGAAACATTCACATTTCAAACTGACTAATGAAAGTAAGAAACAACCCCCCCTTTTGTCGGTATCGGAGATCAACCGGTCGTGACCGCCGACTGCGTCGCGCACTTTTTGTAAGTCAATCGCTGTAACGGTTCCGCTGGCAGGTCACCCCGCAGCCGTTTCTTGCCATAATTAAGCAACCTTGACGAGGCTAGTGTCGTGATCCGGGCTCGCGACACAGAATTTCGGACCAATATTTTCGACTAGTTTTCAGACCGATATAAAAACACATGTTTCCGTGCCAAAACGTACAACAAGACTGCTTTATTTTCCAACCTCGATTCTCACGCTCTTATTTTCGCATCTCTCTCATTCTCTCTTTTTGCCTCTCTCAAAACGCTCTCGCTTGCCAACACCATCGGAAACATGGGCTCTACTGTAATTTGCTACCAATTTTTTTGCTCCTCTCAATTTCTACTGTCTTTTGCATGCCTACTAACACAAACAAACAATTTAATTTAACTGAACCTGCACTCATTCCCTACATTCTCCCTCTCCTCTACTCTATGTGAATAATTTCAACTAATACATCTATTCTATGTGGCATGGAAAAAAAACTAAATAGATTCATTTTTTTTTGTTGGTAGGAAAAGCCCGTCCGCATAAAAACCTACATCTTTTCAAAAACGTTATAATATTTACAATTCATTCTTCCCCATGATTCGCTTGTACAAAATTGTCCTGTCGATGGTAGATTCCAGTGCACCATCCGTCAACCTTTTTCTCATGGTGTTACCTGAAACGATAAAAAAAAGTCTGTAGAATATTTTGGATTCACTAATCAATTCGATACTCAAATTTGTTGCCTCCAGTTAAATTTTGTCAAAGATTTCCAAGTCCACCTTAGTTCCATCCTGGATTCACCTTGAAACAAACTGTGGAAAAATAAAAGAAAACCTCAAACCCGCATGGCTTGATAATTATTATCTACTTAATTATATTTTTAGAACTCCATTTTTGAAGGAAAAATATTTATATTTTTGAAATCAACGAAAATGTTTATTAGGCATCAGGCTTTTGACGAAAAAATAAACCAGTTTTATTGAGTTATTCAATTTTACCACAAAATTCAATAATGATATAATTAATCAAAGTTTAAGACGATTAGAATATATTCAGTATCAACTTAAATTTACAAAAAAAAATCAATTTTAAAATTCCTCAATTCAACAGCCCAGTTTTTTCAATCACAATAATAATTGAAATGTCCCCTATTACTTCTGTTTCCGGTTATAATAGCTAGCTGTAAGCGATTAAAAAATAAATTCGTTCCCATTTAATCAAGAGCTCAAATCAAATTTAATCAAGAGCTCAAAAATTTATTTAGCTGTTTTTTTTTAAATTATATTCCAAATAAATATTTTTGATTTGTTTCTTATTTTTCGTATTATCTTAGATTCTCACTTTTATCATATTATCCATGTTTTCGAAAATTTATCAAAACTCAAACTATATTTTATTAATTGAATCACAAAACTTTTTTTACTAACATCTTACTTCTAAAATTTTTCAACTGATAAAATTAGAAAAGTCATAATCCCAACAAAAAATGTTTACCCTATCAATGTTTTTTTTTTCTTACCTCTGTTCACACTCCCATATCGTTTTAACATTCTTTTACAACAAGATCAAAATTAACAACCTTCTCCTTTTAATCTTAAATTTTCACTACATTTACATTGTTCTTGTTTGCAGACCTGCCATCTTATGTTCAAATTATATTTTACAAACTAAATCTAAAAAAATCCAATCAAAAATAACCCTACTCGATCAAAGTTTTTCACATTAGTTTTGTTTTTAACAAATCAAACAAAATCTCAAATCATATTTTAGAATCTTACTTCTAAAATTTTTCAACTGATAAAATTAGAAAAGTCATAATCCCAACAAAAAATTGTTTACCCTATCATTTTTTTACCTCTGTTCACACTGCCCATATTTTTAAAATCACATTTGATTGTGATTAATTGCAAAAATTCTACTCTAATTTAGAAACAAATACATTCAATATTCAGATTCTACTTCATTTTTCGTTTTTCAAATTATTTATGTCTTCAGAAATTACCTTAATGTCAAAGTTCAAAACTAGAACAACTACTAACAATTTTCTCTTCTTATCTAATCTTCTTACTTTACCCACATAATCCTTGTTCGCAAGCATTCAATATGCCCAAGTTTATTTCAAAGCTTCCCACTTGATTCATGATTTCAGAAATTGAATTAAAAATTTTCAATTTTTTTTTATAACAGCATCACATTTTAAAAAAATCCCCCACTAGCACAACAAACCACAACAATATTTACTTTGCACGAATTTCCCAGAGATTCTATCATAAGCTCAAATTTGTATGGATTAGGTTGCGCTTCGTTTCTCAAATAATTGCTCCATAACAGGCCAATATTCTAAAATTCTTTTCCAACATCAAGCTTCCTACTTTATCCTTATTATCTATGTTTCCAGACATGAACTCATTAGCTCAATCAATCAAGTCATCAGTTATGTTGTAGAATTTATGTAACTTCCTCACATTACTCTATTCAATCAACATTTTAAATTATATTTTACAACTCAAGCTTATAAAAAAATCAACTAACACATCAATTAATATTTTTAACTTTATTTAAGCTTCCTACATTATTTACACTATACCTGTCTTCAGCATTTAAATCAAAAGTTCAAGTTAGATTTTAATTTGGCAAATGCTTGTAACAAGCATACGTTTTACCCTTTAAATAATTCGTTAGTATTCGAACTTGGAATATACTCCGATAAAAATGCTGGAATCGGTGGTGATCAAACTAACACCTTTGAACTGTTGGACTGAGACGCTAAACCGTTGGCAACCAAGAGGTTTATGCCATCAAAGTTTGAACTAATCCGCGGTGGAGAAATAATATCGCAAGTTTTGATATAATCAAACTATAATCATCTCGGGAAAATATCATCTTTTCTGGGAAATCATTGTCCCCTCGCGGAAAATATCATCTTCTCAGGGAAATATCATCCTCTCGGGGAAAACATCATCCTCTCAGAGAAATCATTATCCTCTCGGGGAAAACATCATCCTCGTAGGGTAGTATCATCCTCTCGGGGAAAGCATCATCCTCTCAGAGAAATCATTATCCTCTCGGGAAAACCAACATCCTCTCGGGGAAAATATCATCCTCTCAGAGTAGCATCATCCTCTCGGGGAAAACATCATCCTCTCGGGAAAAATATCATCTTCTCAGGGAAAATATCATCCTCTCGGGGAAAATATCATCTTCTCAGGGAAATCATTATCCTCTCGGGGAAAATATCATCCTCTCAGGGAAGTATCATCCTCTCGGGGAAAGCATCATCCTCTCAGAGAAATCATTATCCTCTCGGGGAAAACCAACATCCTCTCGGGGAAAATATCATCTTCTCAGGGAAATCATTATCCTCTTGGGGAAAATATCATCCTCTCAGGGAAGTATCATCCTCTCGGGGAAAGCATCATCCTTTCAGAGTAATCGTTATACTCTCAAGAAAAATTGCAAGCTTATTTCTACTGAAAGCTATTTTTAGCCAGACTGAAATTATCTCTTTCTATTGTTCACACGTGTGAACTCCCGAGTGACGAGTACGTGCTAGTTCACAGTTCTAGTGAACAACACTGGTGCACTCAACGGGACTCACTGATACGCGATCACATAGTCAGAGTGGCCGTTTACATTTGCCAGCATTCCTCTCGAGGAAGGTTCTTTCAGTCACGCTGAAATCATCTCTTTCTACTGTTTACACGTGTGCACTCCCGAGTGACGAGTACGTGCTAGTTCACTGTTCTAGTGAACAACACTGGTGCACTCAACGGGACTCACTGATACGCGATCACATAGTCAGAGTGGCTGTTTACATCTGCCAGCATTCCTCTCGAGGAAGGTTCTTTCAGTCTTGCTGAAATCATCTCTTTCTACTGTTTACACGTGTGAACTCCCGAGTGACGAGTACGTGCTAGTTCACTGTTCTAGTGAACAACACTGGTGCACTCAACGGGACTCACTGATACGCGATCACATAGTCAGAGTGGCCGTTTACATCTGCCAGCATTCCTCTCGAGGAAGGTTCTTTCAGTCACGCTGAAATCATCTCTTACTACTGTATACACGTGTGAACTCCCGAGTGACGAGTACGTGCTAGTTCACTGTTCTAGTGAAAACACTGGTGCACTCAACGGGACTCACTGATACGCGATCACATAGTCAGAGTGGCCGTTTACATCTGCCAGCATTCCTCTCGAGGAAGGTTCTTTCAGTCACGCTGAAATCATCTCTTACTACTGTATACACGTGTGAACTCCCGAGTGACGAGTACGTGCTAGTTCACTGTTCTAGTGAAAACACTGGTGCACTCAACAGGACTCACTGATACGCGATCACATAGTCAGAGTGGCCGTTTACATCTGCCAGCATTCCTCTCGAAGAAGGTTCTTTCAGTCACGCTGAAATCATCTCTTTCTACTGTTTACACGTGTGAACTCCCGAGTGACGAGTACGTGCTAGTTCACTGTTCTAGTGAACAACACTGGTGCACTCAACGGGACTCACTGATACGCGATCACATAGTCAGAGTGGCCGTTTACATCTGCCAGCATTCCTCTCGAGGAAGGTTCTTTCAGTCACGCTGAAATCATCTCTTACTACTGTATACACGTGTGAACTCCCGAGTGACGAGTACGTGCTAGTTCACTGTTCTAGTGAAAAACACTGGTGCACTCAACGGGACTCACTGATACGCGATCACATAGTCAGAGTGGCCGTTTACATCTGCCAGCATTCCTCTCGAGGAAGGTTCTTTCAGTCACGCTGAAATCATCTCTTTCTACTGTTTACACGTGTGAACTCCCGAGTGACGAGTACGTGCTAGTTCACTGTTCTAGTGAACAACACTGGTGCACTCAACGGGACCCACTGATACGCGATCACATAGTCAGAGTGGCCGTTTACATCTGCCAGCATTCCTCTCGGGGAAGTTCTTTCCTTTTTTTGTCAACATCTCATATCTTATGCTCCACCCACTCAGGGACTCAAGCTCTAAATATCCACTACCCTCTCAGGGAGTAAACCTTAATGCCCCATCATCCACGCTCTACAACCACAGCGGTATCAAGCCTTAAAATTGTACCCGCTTTACCCTCACAGGAACTCCTACTCAGAAACTGTAACATTCACGCTCTACCTTCACCGGAGACTCGAGTTAAAAAAAAAAACTCTACTTCCTCAACTCTTTTCTCACTGGGTACTCAAGCTCTCTACTCTACTTTTCATGGTATCGAAATTCCAAACATACGAATTTACAATTTTAATCAATGTCAAAACATCGCATAAACTGTCGTTTTTTTCTTTTGTCTCTAGAAAAACGGCTAGGACATGCAAACAAAAGACAATCAATTCAATAATATCCAACAAAAAACAAAATTTTGTTCCAACATCTGTCCAATGTCGGGCTAACTGTAGAGCATTTGACATGAGAAGGACTGTACAGAGTCAGCCCTACAACAACCAGAACAACGATCGCCAAACCTGACCGGGATAAACAGACACTTTGTTGTTCGATCGCTTCGGATGTTTCTGCTTCAAACAATCCTCAATGAAAATCCATTGTTTTGGCAACATACCTCGTGTAATCTCCGGTGACACACCGAACGGAAACGAATGCGTTTGTGTTGGTGTGCAGCCTTGTAAAAAAATACCGCTGTTGTGCCGCAGGGCTCGTTCGAAACGCCACAACACCAACACCAACACCTTTACCAAACACCGCCGCTTTGCCGCAACACCGCACTAAACCCTCACTCGTGAAATTTAAGGTCTTCTCAAGGGTCTTCTTTTACTTCCCATCACACTTTTTTTAACACTCGCGAAAACGAAAATAAAACGCAGTCAACACAAACATTTAATTCCCCTTTTGATCGCGCCGCAAACAAAACACCTCGAAATGACATCGCGTAGGCTCGGGAAACCGATCCGCGCCATTGTCGTGATCCGGGCTCGCGACACAGAATTTCGGACCAATATTTTCGACTAGTTTTCAGACCGATATAAAAACACATGTTTCCGTGCCAAAACGTACAACAAGACTGCTTTATTTTCCAACCTCGATTCTCACGCTCTTATTTTCGCATCTCTCTCATTCTCTCTTTTTTGCCTCTCTCAAAACGCTCTCGCTTGCCAACACCATCGGAAACATGGGCTCTACTGTAATTTGCTACCAATTTTTTTGCTCCTCTCAATTTCTACTGTCTTTTGCATGCCTACTAACACAAACAAACAATTTAATTTAACTGAACCTGCACTCATTCCCTACAGCTAGCAAGTTCCCCTCTGCGTGGTGGAGATTTGGTGTGACCTTACCACCTAACTAGGTGATAGGTATTATCGCATGCACCGTTACGTGCGGGGCTTCATTTGCGTTTGAGATATTCAGATCGACGGAAGTTCTTCGGCGGATTAGATGCAGAATGGGGCTGGTTCTGGCGTTTCTGCTGTTTTTGGTGGTGTTTTTTGTCTGGATCGTGCTCCGGGACTATGTGATTTACAATCTTTACGCGATGAAGATTCCCACGGTGCAACCCGTGCATCGGTTGTTCGGCCACGCCGGGTTCTTCATGGGCAAGAACAGCTGCCAGCTGTTCCGGTTGATGGTGAAGCTGTACGCGAACGTGGACCGGGTGGGAAAGCTGTGGATGGGACCCATTCCGGTGCTGCTGGTCAACCATCCGGATCTGATCCAACAGTTGATGAACAAACCGGAGGTGTACAGCAAACCGTTCTTCTACAAGTACATTGGGTTGAACACCAGCTTGATTACGGAACAGCGGGGTCAGATGTGGCGAAAGCATCGGAAGCTGCTGAATCCGACGTTCAGCACGCGGGTGTTGACTGAGTTTGTTCCGATCATGGACGCGAGGGCGCGTAAGATGGTGAGGACGATGGCGGCGTTCGCCGATGGAAAGTCCGAGGTGGATATTTTGCCGTTGACGGCCGAGTGTACGCTGGAGATGGTGTTTAGCACGACTATGGGTTGTAGGATGGAGGAACGGGACGGGCAGAAGCAGTACGTGCGGAGTTTGGAGAAAGTGATGGAGTGCATTGGGGAGAGAATCTTGAACATTGATCGGTATCTGGAGCCGGTTTATCGGTTTACGAAGGCGTATAAGAACGATAAGATTACGAGGTACTTTTGCAATGGGTTCACGGATCAGGTATTTAAGAGTGAAAGTACAAGTTGTAGGAATTTTTAGTGTCAACTCTCAATTACAGATTATTCAAGAACGAAAGAAACAATTGGCTGATTGTGAGGGGAAAGCAGTCAAGGAAGGAGGCAGTCAGGCCAAGTCATTAAATTTTCTGGATCAAATTTTGACGATACTGAGACAGGATGGGACGTACTTTCCAGATAAAGAGATCTCCGATCATCTGTACGGCATAGTAGCAGCGGTAAGTTACTGTCACCATAAACGACATTCCTTCTTGACTTTAAATTCAATTTCCGACCCAGGGCAACGACACCTCCTCCCTCTCCATCTCCTACACGTGCCTCTTCCTAGCCATGTACCCCGAGCACCAGGCCAAGGTGGTCGCCGAGATCCGCGAGGTGTTTCCCAGCCCGCATACCGCAGTCAACCAGGACACGCTCCGCCAGCTGGAGTACACCGAAATGGTCCTCAAAGAAACGCTCCGACTGTGTCCGGTGGTTCCCTTCATCGGCCGGAACAACGCCGAACCCATCGAGCTGGACGGCTTCCAGATCCCGCCGTGGCAGCACATCTGCTTCAACTTTTACTCGCTGCACCGGCGGAAAGACTTCTGGGGTCCAGATCCGGAGCGGTTCGATCCGGACCGGTTCCGACCGGAAGCGGTCAAGGAGCGCCATCCGTACGCGTATTTACCATTCAGCGGTGGGTTTCGAAATTGCATCGGGAATCGGTACGCCATGAACTCGCTCAAGATCATGCTGGTGCGGATATTGCAGGAGTTCAAGCTGGACACGAGCATCCGGCAGGCGGACATGCGCTTCCGGTGGGCCATCACAGCAAAGTTGGTTGGACCACATGCCGTTACGCTGACGAAGCGGAATTTGTACTAGTAAATAGTTTAGAGAGGGAAAAAACCGAAAAACTCTTTTATTTATTAGATAGTAAATCCCTACTCCCCCGGGAGAGAAAAATTCAATTTAAGTGGTTTTGTAACACTAGCATGCGGCGTCAACGTTGTGCTCTGTTGGTATATGCATTTTTCTGTCGAGTTATGCATTTATGATAAAAAATGCTTAAGGAGGTATTCCATCAAGAGAACCATTTTAAGCTTTTATTCAGCGGCGTAACGTCAACTGTAGAAAGTTTTCAGTACCCCTTTTATGCCAAACTCAACAAAGTGTCAGGAGAGCACATCGCCAGTGAACTCAAACTCCATTCGAAGCTATCCTCGGAATTTTTCAGAGAACGATTTCGACATAACTTTGGTCGCACACAATATCCCGAGCACACATTTTACTGTATTTTTTTCATGTGGTGAAGCAGCAACAAAAAACGATACTGTAAAAACATAAACATCACACTCCAGGATCAGACACGAAACAACACCACATCATAGACGACGACGACGTCGGAAACGGACGGTTGATGGTCTACACAGCGATAGACACATGCACGGCAACATTCCGAAACAAGCGTTTGTCATATCTTTTCACACGACATATTTTCCCGCAGCGTCCCTCGCTCTGCTCTTCTTTTGTTTTTATCACATGACATTGTGAGTGGTTTTCATGTGAAAATTGAAAAGAAATAAAAAAAAAACAAAAAACGAAAAACAAAAAAACAAAAAACAAAAATTTTGTTAATTTGTTTATTTGTTAATTTGTTAATTTGTTAATATGTTAATTTATTAATTTGTTAATTTGTTAATTTGTTGATTTGTTTATTTTTTTAATTTGTTAATTTGTTAATTTGTTAATTTGTTAATTTGTTAATTTGTTAATTTGTTAATTTATTAATTTGTTGATTTGTTAATTTGTTAATTTGTTAATTTGTTAATTTGTTAATTTGTTAATTTGTTAATTTGTTAATTTGTTAATTTGTTAATTTGTTAATTTGTTAATTTGTTAATTTGTTAATTTGTTAATTTGTTAATTTGTTAATTTGTTAATTTGTTAATTTGTTAATTTGTTAATTTGTTAATTTGTTAATTTGTTAATTTGTTAATTTGTTAATTTGTTAATTTGTTAATTTGTTAATTTGTTAATTTGTTAATTTGTTAATTTGTTAATTTGTTAATTTGTTAATTTTTTAATTTGTTAATTTGTTAATTTGTTAATTTGTTAATTTGTTAATTTGTTAATTTGTTAATTTGTTAATTTGTTAATTTGTTAATTTGTTAATTTGTTAATTTGTTAATTTGTTAATTGGTTAATTTGTTAATTTGTTAATTTGTTAATTTGTTAATTTGTTAATTTGTTAATTTGTTAATTTGTTAATTTGTTAATTTGTTAGTTTGTTAATTTGTTAATTTGTTAATTTGTTAATTTGTTAAATTGTTAATTTGTTTATTTGTTAATTTGTTAATTTGTTAATTTGTTAATTTGTTAATTTGTTAATTTGTTAATTTGTTTATTTGTTAATTTGTTAATTTGTTAATTTGTTAATTTGTTAATTTGTTAATTTGTTAATTTGTTAATTTGTTAATTTGTTAATTTGTTAATTTGTTAATTTGTTAATTTGTTAATTTGTTAATTTGTTAATTTGTTAATTTGTTAATTTGTTAATTTGTTAATTTGTTAATTTGTTAATTTGTTAATTTGTTAATTTGTTAATTTGTTAATTTGTTAATTTGTTAATTTGTTAATTTGTTAATTTGTTAATTTGTTAATTTGTTAATTTGTTAATTTGTTAATTTGTTAATTTGTTAATTTGTTAATTTGTTAATTTGTTAATTTGTTAATTTGTTAATTTGTTAATTTGTTAATTTATTAATTTGTTAATTTGTTAATTTGTTAATTTGTTAATTTGTTAATTTGTTAATTTGTTAATTTGTTAATTTGTTAATTTGTTAATTTGTTAATTTGTTAATTTGTTAATTTGTTAATTTGTTAATTTGTTAATTTGTTAATTTGTTAATTTGTTAATTTGTTAATTTGTTAATTGGTTAATTTGTTAATTTGTTAATTTGTTAATTTGTTAATTTGTTAATTTGTTAATTTGTTAATTTGTTAATTTGTTAATTTGTTAATTTGTTAATTTGTTAATTTGTTAGTTTGTTAATTTGTTAATTTGTTAATTTGTTAATTTGTTAAATTGTTAATTTGTTTATTTGTTAATTTGTTAATTTGTTAATTTGTTAATTTGTTAATTTGTTAATTTGTTAATTTGTTAATTTGTTAATTTGTTAATTTGTTAATTTGTTAATTTGTTAATTTGTTAATTTGTTAATTTGTTAATTTGTTAATTTGTTAATTTGTTAATTTGTTAATTTGTTAATTTGTTAATTTGTTAATTTGTTAATTTGTTAATTTGTTAATTTGTTAATTTGTTAATTTGTTAATTTGTTAATTTGTTAATTTGTTAATTTGTTAATTTGTTAATTTGTTAATTTGTTAATTTGTTAATTTGTTAATTTGTTAATTTGTTAATTTGTTAATTTGTTAATTTGTTAATTTGTTAATTTGTTAATTTGTTAATTTGTTAATTTGTTAATTTGTTAATTTGTTAATTTGTTAATTTGTTAATTTGTTAATTTGTTAATTTGTTAATTTGTTAATTTGTTAATTTGTTAATTTGTTAATTTGTTAATTTGTTAATTTGTTAATTTGTTAATTTGTTAATTTGTTAATTTGTTAATTTGTTAATTTGTTAATTTGTTAATTTGTTAATTTGTTAATTTGTTAATTTGTTAATTTGTTAATTTGTTAATTTGTTAATTTGTTAATTTGTTAATTTGTTAATTTGTTAATTTGTTAATTTGTTAATTTGTTAATTTGTTAATTTGTTAATTTGTTAATTTGTTAATTTGTTAATTTGTTAATTTGTTAATTTGTTAATTTGTTAATTTGTTAATTTGTTAATTTGTTAATTTGTTAATTTGTTAATTTGTTAATTTGTTAATTTGTTAATTTGTTAATTTGTTAATTTGTTAATTTGTTAATTTGTTAATTTGTTAATTTGTTAATTTGTTAATTTGTTAATTTGTTAATTTGTTAATTTGTTAATTTGTTAATTTGTTAATTTGTTAATTTGTTAATTTGTTAATTTGTTAATTTTTTAATTTGTTAATTTGTTAATTTGTTAATTTGTTAATTTGTTAATTTGTTAATTTGTTAATTTGTTAATTTGTTAATTTGTTAATTTGTTAATTTGTTAATTTGTTAATTTGTTAATTTGTTAATTTGTTAATTTGTTAATTTGTTAATTTGTTAATTTGTTAATTTGTTAATTTGTTAATTTGTTAATTTGTTAATTTGTTAATTTGTTAATTTGTTAATTTGTTAATTTGTTAATTTGTTAATTTGTTAATTTGTTAATTTGTTAATTTGTTAATTTGTTAATTTGTTAATTTGTTAATTTGTTAATTTGTTAATTTTTTAATTTGTTAATTTGTTAATTTGTTAATTTGTTAATTTGTTAATTTGTTAATTTGTTAATTTGTTAATTTGTTAATTTGTTAATTTGTTAATTTGTTAATTTGTTAATTTGTTAATTTGTTAATTTGTTAATTTGTTAATTTGTTAATTTGTTAATTTGTTAATTTGTTAATTTGTTAATTTGTTAATTTGTTAATTTGTTAATTTGTTAATTTGTTAATTTGTTAATTTGTTAATTTGTTAATTTGTTAATTTGTTAATTTGTTAATTTGTTAATTTGTTAATTTGTTAATTTGTTAATTTGTTAACAGTCAGGCAACTATGCCAGAAAAGTACCCGTAGACTACTAAGCCCCGTTTTAGCGTTACATGGATTTTCAACAAGCTGTAACTTGGTGAAAATTACATGAAATATCAACTTCATATATACCATTGGATTCGAAAATTAATCAACTTTAATATAAAAATATTTAATATGGTGGTTTAGGGGGGCGGGTCCCCGGGGGGAGGGGCCAAAGGAAAAAAAACAGCGTTACATGGATTTCAAGGGCCCAGAGAACATCGTAAAATAACCCAAAATACCAACTTATATAGGTTTTGGAAGGGAGAACCTCTACTTTAAGGGAAAAATATTTAAAACATGTAAAAAATATTTAAACAATTTTTTTAAAATAGTTATCGTAACTATTTTTACAATAGCAATATTCATTTGAACTATAAAGCCAAATTTTGAAGAAATATGGTCATGCGACATATCAAAATTCATGAAATTGTTCCAGGAATCGATATATGAGCAATTCAACCTGATTCGGTTGAACCGGTAAAATTACCGGTACCGGTTGAACTGATTCCGGGGTTGTATCACTAACCATGTCATGCGACGTCTCAAAACTCTTCAAATTACCTCAACAATCTATTCGTGACAAATTTGAACCGATTCAGTTGAACCGGTTCAAATAACCGGTACCGGTTTGAACCGATTCAGTGTTTTTTACTGCAAATCATGCCATGCGACGTGTCAAAATTCTTCAAATAATCTCAACAAACTATTCGTAATAAATTTGAACCGATTCAGTTGAACCGGTTCAAAGAATCGACACCGGTTTGAACCGATTCAGTGTTTTTACTGCAAATCATGCCATGCGACGTGTCAAAACTCTTCAAATAATCTCAACAATCTTTCGTAATAATTTTGAACCGATTCAATTGAACCGATTCAAATAACCGGTACCGTTTGCACCGATACCACGTTTTGTGTAGTGCGACGTTTGTGTAGTGCGACATGTTGAACATTTTCAAATAATCTCAACAATATATTGGTAATGAAATAGAAATTGAACCAATATGGTTGAACCAGATCAAATTACCGGTACCGGTTTGAACCAATTTCATTTTTATAGCAATCCAAGTAATGCGACCTGTTTTCGTGAATAATTTGAACCAATTTTGTTGTACTGTTTCAAAATATGGTAACGATTTGCACATATTCCATGATTTTACTGCAATGACATGGTCATGCAGTCATCTGCTGCAACCTTCCATCGGATGAGGAAGTAAAATGTCGGTCCCGGCCTTGGTTGTTAGGCCGTTTAGGTGTAGAGTCGTCTCCATGCCACAAGTACAAACAACACACCGGCGGTTGGACTCGCAATCCGAAGGTCGTCAGTTCAAACACTGGGGTGGAAGGTTCCTTGAGTAGAAAGAGGTTTGGGTGCTCTCCCCATTCAAGCCTTCGACTCTAGGTTCGAGCAGAAACTTGCAATAGAGACCACAAAGACCCGGGGTCGTTAATGTGGATGGTTTGATTTTGACATGGTCATGCGACGTTTCACATAAGGCTAATGCAAATATTTTCAAAGTTGTGTTACTCCCATTCCTTCGAAATCGGCTCGAAATATCAGGGCAAACGACATTACAAAAACTTGTAAATTTCATAGAAATTTATGTGCAAACAGCTGAAATCAATTTAAAATGCATTCCTTTGCGTTTAAAATCATTTTTAGCATGCTGGTTCATAAAAAAAGAATTTTCGATGTAGATTTTTTTGTCAAAATAATTTTTGAAAACCTTTTTGCAATCATTGTCGTATTTCAAATTATTTCCTTTTGACTTAAACAGTCCAACGTACAAAAATAACAACCGTTTCCTACCATAGATTGCTAAATTGGTAAGGCTAGTACAAATATTTGTAAAAGTTTTGATAAATTGATAAAACGATAAATTGATAAATTGATAAATTGATAAATTGATAAATTGATAAATTGATAAATTGATAAATTGATAAATTGATAAATTGATAAATTGATAAATTGATAAATTGATAAATTGATAAATTGATAAATTGATAAATTGATAAATTGATAAATTGATAAATTGATAAATTGATAAATTGATAAATTGATAAATTGATAAATTGATAAATTGATAAATTGATAAATTGATAAATTGATAAATTGATAAATTGATAAATTGATAAATTGATAAATTGATAAATTGATAAATTGATAAATTGATAAATTGATAAATTGATAAATTGATAAATTGATAAATTGATAAATTGATAAATTGATAAATTGATAAATTGATAAATTGATAAATTGATAAATTGATAAATTGATAAATTGATAAATTGATAAATTGATAAATTGATAAATTGATAAATTGATAAATTGATAAATTGATAAATTGATAAATTGATAAATTGATAAATTGATAAATTGATAAATTGATAAATTGATAAATTGATAAATTGATAAATTGATAAATTGATAAATTGATAAATTGATAAATTGATAAATTGATAAATTGATAAATTGATAAATTGATAAATTGATAAATTGATAAATTGATAAATTGATAAATTGATAAATTGATAAATTGATAAATTGATAAATTGATAAATTGATAAATTGATAAATTGATAAATTGATAAATTGATAAATTGATAAATTGATAAATTGATAAATTGATAAATTGATAAAATGATTAATTGATAAATTGATAAATTGATAAATTGATAAAATGATTAATTGATAAATTTATAAATTGATAAATTGATAAATTGATAAATTGATAAATTGATCAATTGATAAATTGATAAATTGATAAATTGATAAATTGATAAATTGATAAACTGATAAATTGATAAATTGATAAATTGATAAATTGATAAATTGATAAATTGATAAATTGATAAATTGATAAATTGATAAATTGATAAATTGATAAATTGATAAATTGATAAATTGATAAATTGATAAATTGATAAATTGATAAATTGATAAATTGATAAATTGATAAATTGATAAATTGATAAATTGATAAATTGATAAATTGATAAATTGATAAATTGATAAATTGATAAATTGATAAATTGATAAATTGATAAATTGATAAATTGATAAATTGATAAATCAATAAATTGATAAATTGATAAATTGATAAATTGATAAATTGATAAATTGATAAATTGATAAATTGATAAATTGATAAATTGATAAATTGATAAATTGATAAATTGATAAATTGATAAATTGATAAATTGATAAATTGATAAATTGATAAATTGATAAATTGATAAATTGATAAATTGATAAATTGATAAATTGATAAATTGATAAATTGATGGAAAACATTTGGTTATTCATGATCAATTTTGTTTAAGTACCAAACATGTTTCAAAATTGCAAAGCGATGTTTATATTTTTTCCAAAATCAAATGTTAACTGCAATACAGTCAAGACTCGACTATCCGATTATGTCTAAGGTTTGTATGAGACTTTTATTTCCATATTGTTGACATCAATTTCGAGTTCTGTGATCCCATTGTAGTCAATTTTGAATGGTTGATTGAGTTTTAAATTGAATAATGCATTTTTAAAAGATATTTAAATGCCGCCATTTTGGCCGTCATCTTGAAATAAATTTTTAAAAAGATTCCTAAACTCGACAAATAAAAATAAGACAACGAAGGCCTTCGAATAATCGAGTCTGGACTGTTCATTGATTTATGCCAATTATTATCAATTTATCAATTTATCAATTTATCAATTTATCAATTTATCAATTTATCAATTTATCAATTTATCAATTTATCAATTTATCAATTAATCAATTAATCAATTTATCAATTTATCAATTTATCAATTTATCAATTTATCAATTTATCAATTTATCAATTTATCAATTTATCAATTTATCAATTTATCAATTTATCAATTTATCAATTTATCAATTTATCAATTTATCAATTTATCAATTTATCAATTTATCAATTTATCAATTTATCAATTTATCAATTTATCAATTTATCAATTTATCAATTTATCAATTTATCAATTTATCAATTTATCAATTTATCAATTTATCAATTTATCAATTTATCAATTTATCAATTTATCAATTTATCAATTTATCAATTTATCAATTTATCAATTTATCAATTTATCAATTTATCAATTTATCAATTTATCAATTTATCAATTTATCAATTTATCAATTTATCAATTTATCAATTTATCAATTTATCAATTTATCAATTTATCAATTTATCAATTTATCAATTTATCAATTTATCAATTTATCAATTTATCAATTTATCAATTTATCAATTTATCAATTTATCAATTTATCAATTTATCAATTTATCAATTTATCAATTTATCAATTTATCAATTTATCAATTTATCAATTTATCAATTTATCAATTTATCAATTTATCAATTTATCAATTTATCAATTTATCAATTTATCAATTTATCAATTTATCAATTTATCAATTTATCAATTTATCAATTTATCAATTTATCAATTTATCAATTTATCAATTTATCAATTTATCAATTTATCAATTTATCAATTTATCAATTTATCAATTTATCAATTTATCAATTTATCAATTTATCAATTTATCAATTTATCAATTTATCAATTTATCAATTTATCAATTTATCAATTTATCAATTTATCAATTTATCAATTTATCAATTTATCAATTTATCAATTTATCAATTTATCAATTTATCAATTTATCAATTTATCAATTTATCAATTTATCAATTTATCAATTTATCAATTTATCAATTTATCAATTTATCAATTTATCAATTTATCAATTTATCAATTTATCAATTTATCAATTTATCAATTTATCAATTTATCAATTTATCAATTTATCAATTTATCAATTTATCAATTTATCAATTTATCAATTTATCAATTTATCAATTTATCAATTTATCAATTTATCAATTTATCAATTTATCAATTTATCAATTTATCAATTTATCAATTTATCAATTTATCAATTTATCAATTTATCATTTATCAATTTATCAATTTATCAATTTATCAATTTATCAATTTATCAATTTATCAATTTATCAATTTATCAATTTATCAATTTATCGTTTTATCAATTTATCAAAAACTTTTACAAATATTTGTACTAGCCTTACCAATTTAGCAATCTATGGTAGGAAACGGTTGTTATTTTTGTACGTTGGACTGTTTAAGTCAAAAGGAAATAATTTGAAATACGACAATGATTGCGAAAAGGTTTTCAAAAATTATTTTGACAAAAAAATCTACATCGAAAATTCTTTTTTTTTATGAACCAGCACATGCTAAAAATGATTTTAAACGCAAAGGAATGCATTTTAAATTGATTTCAGCTGTTTGCACATAAATTTCTATGGAAATTTACAAGTTTTTTGTAATGTCGTTTGCCCCCTGATATTTCGAGCCGATTTCGAAGGAATGGGAGTAACAAAACTTTGAAAAATATTTGCATTAGCCTTATGTGAAACGTCGCATGACCATGTCAAAAATCAAACCATCCACATTAACGACCCCCGGGTCTTTTGTGGTCTCTATTGCAAGTTTCTGCTCGAACCTAGGAGTCCGAAGGCTTGAATGGGGAGAGCACCCAAACCTCTTTCTACTCCAAGGAACCTTCCACCCCAGTGTTTGAACTGACGACCTTCGGATTGCGAGTCCAACCGCCGGTGTGTTGTTTGTACTTGTGGCATGGAGACGACTTCTACACCTAAACGGCCTAACAACCAAGGCCGGGACCGACATTTTACTTCCTCATCCGATGGAAGGTTGCAGCAGATGACTGCATGACCATGTCATTGCAGTAAAATCATGGAATATGTGCAAATCGTTACCATATTTTTGAAACAGTACAACAAAATTGGTTCAAATTATTCACGAAAACAGGTCGCATTACTTGGATTGCTATAAAACATGAAATTGGTTCAAACCGGTACCGGTAATTTGATCTGGTTCAACCATATTGGTTCAATTTCTATTTCATTACCAATATATTGTTGAGATTATTTGAAAATGTTCAACATGTCGCACTACACAAACGTCGCACTACACAAAACGTGGTATCGGTGCAAACGGTACCGGTTATTTGAATCGGTTCAATTGAATCGGTTCAAAATTATTACGAAAAGATTGTTGAGATTATTTGAAGAGTTTTGACACGTCGCATGGCATGATTTGCAGTAAAAACACTGAATCGGTTCAAACCGGTGTCGATTCTTTGAACCGGTTCAACTGAATCGGTTCAAATTTATTACGAATAGTTTGTTGAGATTATTTGAAGAATTTTGACACGTCGCATGGCATGATTTGCAGTAAAAAACACTGAATCGGTTCAAACCGGTACCGGTTATTTGAACCGGTTCAACTGAATCGGTTCAAATTTGTCACGAATAGATTGTTGAGGTAATTTGAAGAGTTTTGAGACGTCGCATGACATGGTTAGTGATACAACCCCGGAATCGGTTCAACCGGTACCGGTAATTTTACCGGTTCAACCGAATCAGGTTGAATTGCTCATATATCGATTCCTGGAACAATTTCATGAATTTTGATATGTCGCATGACCATATTTCTTCAAAATTTGGCTTTATAGTTCAAATGAATATTGCTATTGTAAAAATAGTTACGATAACTATTTTAAAAAATTGTTTAAATATTTTTACATGTTTTAAATATTTTTCCCTTAAAGTAGAGGTTCTCCCTTTCCAAAACCTATATAAGTTGGTATTTTGGGTTATTTTACGATGTGCTCTGGGCCCTTGAAATCCATGTAACGCTGTTTTTTTTCCTTTGGCCCCTCCCCCCGGGGACCCGCCCCCCTAAACCACCATATTAAATATTTTTATATTAAAGTTGATTAATTTTCGAATCCAATGTTATATATGAAGTTGATATTTCATGTAATTTTCACCAAGTTACAGCTTGTTGAAAATCCATGTAACGCTAAAACGGGGCTTAGTAACTTGACTGTTAATTTGTTAATTTGTTAATTTGTTAATTTGTTAATTTGTTAATTTGTTAATTTGTTAATTTGTTAATTTGTTAAATTGTTAATTTGTTAATTTGTTAATTTGTTAAATTGTTAATTTGTTAATTTGTTAATTTGTTAATTTGTTAATTTGTTAATTTGTTAATTTGTTAATTTGTTAATTTGTTAATTTGTTAATTTGTTAATTTGTTAATTTGTTAATTTGTTAATTTGTTAATTTGTTAATTTGTTAATTTGTTAATTTGTTAATTTGTTAATTTGTTAATTTGTTAATTTGTTAATTTGTTAATTTGTTAATTTGTTAATTTGTTAATTTGTTAATTTGTTAAATTGTTAATTTGTTAATTTGTTATTTTGTTAATTTGTTAATTTGTTAATTTGTTAATTTGTTAATTTGTTAATTTGTTAAATTGTTAATTTGTTAATTTGTTAATTTGTTAATTTGTTAATTTGTTAATTTGTTAATTTGTTAATTTGTTAATTTGTTAATTTGTTAATTTGTTAATTTGTTAATTTGTTAATTTGTTAATTTGTTAATTTGTTAATTTGTTAATTTGTTAATTTGTTAATTTGTTAATTTGTTAATTTGTTAATTTGTTAATTTGTTAATTTGTTAATTTGTTAATTTGTTAATTTGTTAATTTGTTAATTTGTTAATTTGTTAATTTGTTAATTTGTTAATTTGTTAATTTGTTAATTTGTTAATTTGTTAATTTGTTAATTTGTTAATTTGTTAATTTGTTAATTTGTTAATTTGTTAATTTGTTAATTTGTTAATTTGTTAATTTGTTAATTTGTTAATTTGTTAATTTGTTAATTTGTTAATTTGTTAATTTGTTAATTTGTTAATTTGTTAATTTGTTAATTTGTTAATTTGTTAATTTGTTAATTTGTTAATTTGTTAATTTGTTAATTTGTTAATTTGTTAATTTGTTAATTTGTTAATTTGTTAATTTGTTAATTTGTTAATTTGTTAATTTGTTAATTTGTTAATTTGTTAATTTGTTAATTTGTTAATTTGTTAATTTGTTAATTTGTTAATTTGTTAATTTGTTAATTTGTTAATTTGTTAATTTGTTAATTTGTTAATTTGTTAATTTGTTAATTTGTTAATTTGTTAATTTGTTAATTTGTTAATTTGTTAATTTGTTAATTTGTTAATTTGTTAATTTGTTAATTTGTTAATTTGTTAATTTGTTAATTTGTTAATTTGTTAATTTGTTAATTTGTTAATTTGTTAATTTGTTAATTTGTTAATTTGTTAATTTGTTAATTTGTTAATTTGTTAATTTGTTAATTTGTTAATTTGTTAATTTGTTAATTTGTTAATTTGTTAATTTGTTAATTTGTTAATTTGTTAATTTGTTAATTTGTTAATTTGTTAATTTGTTAATTTGTTAATTTGTTAATTTGTTAATTTGTTAATTTGTTAATTTGTTAATTTGTTAATTTGTTAATTTGTTAATTTGTTAATTTGTTAATTTGTTAATTTGTTAATTTGTTAATTTGTTAATTTGTTAATTTGTTAATTTGTTAATTTGTTAATTTGTTAATTTGTTAATTTGTTAATTTGTTAATTTGTTAATTTGTTAATTTGTTAATTTGTTAATTTGTTAATTTGTTAATTTGTTAATTTGTTAATTTGTTAATTTGTTAATTTGTTAATTTGTTAATTTGTTAATTTGTTAATTTGTTAATTTGTTAATTTGTTAATTTGTTAATTTGTTAATTTGTTAATTTGTTAATTTGTTAATTTGTTAATTTGTTAATTTGTTAATTTGTTAATTTGTTAATTTGTTAATTTGTTAATTTGTTAATTTGTTAATTTGTTAATTTGTTAATTTGTTAATTTGTTAATTTGTTAATTTGTTAATTTGTTAATTTGTTAATTTGTTAATTTGTTAATTTGTTAATTTGTTAATTTGTTAATTTGTTAATTTGTTAATTTGTTAATTTGTTAATTTGTTAATTTGTTAATTTGTTAATTTGTTAATTTGTTAATTTGTTAATTTGTTAATTTGTTAATTTGTTAATTTGTTAATTTGTTAATTTGTTAATTTGTTAATTTGTTAATTTGTTAATTTGTTAATTTGTTAATTTGTTAATTTGTTAATTTGTTAATTTGTTAATTTGTTAATTTGTTAATTTGTTAATTTGTTAATTTGTTAATTTGTTAATTTGTTAATTTGTTGATTTGTTAATTTGTTAATTTGTTAATTTGTTAATTTGTTAATTTGTTAATTTGTTAATTTGTTAATTTGTTAATTTGTTAATTTGTTAATTTGTTAATTTGTTAATTTGTTAATTTGTTAATTTGTTAATTTGTTAATTTGTTAATTTGTTAATTTGTTAATTTGTTAATTTGTTAATTTGTTAATTTGTTAATTTGTTAATTTGTTAATTTGTTAATTTGTTAATTTGTTAATTTGTTAATTTGTTAATTTGTTAATTTGTTAATTTGTTAATTTGTTAATTTGTTAATTTGTTAATTTGTTAATTTGTTAATTTGTTAATTTGTTAATTTGTTAATTTGTTAATTTGTTAATTTGTTAATTTGTTAATTTGTTAATTTGTTAATTTGTTAATTTGCTATTGCGTTAATTAGTCATTTGTTAACTACAAATTCTTCTAAAAAATCTATTTTTTTCAAATTACGTTTGAAAACCACTGGCGGTGCAACATTGGAAAACAAAGTGTTTCACTTCATCTAAGCACTTTGCCACGTGTGCTTCTGGGGTAACTCACCAATTATTGACCGTTTCATATCAAACCTGCATGAAACGTTCCAAATCCTCCTGCTGACCCCCGCTAGAAAATTTTTATGACGCCCTTTGAGTTTTTTCAAATATTTTCCACATCACCACTCTGACGATCGCCAACGAATCGTGCGGTTTTCCGCTCAAAACATTGTCGAAATTGTTTTTTTCGCCCCGTCCTCCCTTCTGGAATAAAAGTCCACCTTCCAACTGTCAGTGTGGTCAGTTGGGAGTGGAGGGTCTTGAGCAGCAAATTTCTAAACACGCTGTGTGCAACGACCGTTTGCCTGAGCTGGGCACAGATCGGTCGTTGTTGTTTTTTCTAGTTATATTGTTTCGGTGAACTTTTTGAACCACATAAACTTTTTATGGTTTGTCCGACAAAAAATAATTTAACGTTCATTGCTGCCGGTCTGTCGGCTTGGATGACGGGAAATATTCCTCTATGAGTAAGTACACTCTGTTTGGTGGTTTATCGTTTACCGGAGATTGCTTCCTGGCTTTTGAGTATTTTTTGAAATTTTAATTGAGTTTTCGCCGTCCTTTGAAATGAAAGGACTGGAAATTGCCCTTTTTTGGTACATTGATCCGCTGACGTGAAACTTATTTGAGGATACCGTGGAGATTTTCCCTTACACCCTTTAAAAAGTGGAGCATCAACACTTCCTACCTTCCGAATCCACCGTGTGACTTCTAGTTTTTCACGTGACACCCGAAGGACACCATAGGCAATCAATTCAGTTAGCAACTTGCCGCTCCAAGTAACCTTCACAGCTGCACTGTGTCATTGCACAAGAGCCCTTTGTAGTTCTATGTATTTGAACAACAAATTCATACGAATCTAGGCAGATTTTTTTCAATTTGTGTTTTTTTTTTCGTGGAAATAGTCACCTGCCTGTTGGAATTCCCACAAACACGGTTTGTTTGTCTACGGTGAAATGTTTTGATACTTTTAATTGGATTTGCAATGTTGAAAAGTAAATTCAATCAATGTGTTACTGTTTGCTGCTGATTGGCTTTGCTTTCAAGCTCGGTGATGCGTTCGGAAAAATAGTTACAGTTGAATATTTTTTTTCTAATTAAATCCAATCAACGTACCACAACGTGACTTTGATGCAAAATTCCTGCGAATTTACTGATTCAAGCAAACTCGTTAGACAGAGCTTTAAACCACACATTTTTTTCACTTCTGACCCATGAGCCCCTCTGCCTGGGTCACCCAATGAAAAATGAACCTGGTTAACCGGGGCTATAATTATGATTTATTTGGACCCATCTCCCCCCGTTCCCCATTAGTGCTGGGATAATTGAGACCAATTTGCCACGCGCGAGGGTCTCCACCATGTTGTCGTTCATGTGGTCCGGAAAAAGTTTCACTTTTTTGTGAGTCCTATCTCTCAGTAGGACATTCCATTCAAAAGGGCTTCGTGTAACGATACGGCTTGGGTGTGCCAAAGTTTGGCCGTTTTACGATTTACGGTGGCACGTTGCAAGGGCGAATCGGGCCTGTAAGAGCTGGTTTTTTTTTGAGAAAAATAATGGCAATTGGGAAACCTTCAAAAGTTGTTTTTTGCAAAACATGAACTTGTGCTCTCCGATTAGGATGTCGAAAACATTCCTAATTAATCTGATAACGCTCAAAATCGCCACAGTCTAGCGCCAAATAATTTAACGACCGATTAATGCAAGAGCCACATTTTACGAGCCCCACCAATGACCATCGGCATATGCTTTTTGGCCCCTGGCCATCATCGGAGGGGGTCCGACGCTGTATCCAAAACCTCCGAAAATTCGATTCCAGCTTTTTGCGCCTATTTAGAGACGCTTATCGCGCTTGGAAGCCGCACCGCACAGATTAAAGCCAGCTTTGGTTCGGTAATAAAATATTAATTTACGAGCCTCTCTCCGTCGTCGCCGCCGATGGTGGTTTGGCCACGACTTGGCCTATGGTCACGGGCAAGGCCTCCCCCTCACCTCTGGCTATGTAACGAAAAATCTAGCTTCGACAAATTGCCCATTCTGGGGGTACTCAGTCGATTAACAAACACACACACACACATTTAACGCGAGGAGGGGGAAAAAATATATGCCAAATTCAGCAGTTTCCAAGGGTGGGCGTCGAGGCAGACTAAAATCATATTTCACGGTCAATTTCAATATCATCCCAAAGTGCCTGTAGTAATTTGGGAGCAAATTATGTGGAGCCCCACCACGCCAACCAGGAGTGGGGGAGGTTTCCTGTATAAAAATGCAATAAATTAGTGCTTTTTAGCTTGAGGGTGAAATTTTCCCACCCACAGGGGAGAGGAAAAACGCTTCAACACGTGAAGGAAGTGTTGGATGAAAGCAATTTGTGGTTTTCCCCCTGGAAGCTATTAACATTTTCACTTACCATCCAGCAGGAATAATTACGTTAATCTTGTTTAGCGTGATGAAACTGCCGGGTGATAAGTTAGCTCCTGAATTATTTGTAAACAGGAATTTCAGAATGAAACTGTGTGTTGAATAGTTTAATTTTTATATTTTTTTTTAATTTTATTAATTGAGGTAAAAATATAATTGTGCGTTCAGTCACAATAAGTGACTTTAAACACTAGCAATTTAAATTTATTAATAAGATATTGTAGCATTCGCCTTTCAGTGATTAAAAATTCAGAAGGTTCTACATCTACAAATGGGAGATCTTAAAACTATGAAACTAATATTTTTTGTCGAAATGCATCAATTACCTTATTGGACATAACATCCAAACTGTCAACTTCGGCTAATTGGTGAAGTCCACTGGTGCTGAACTGGGGTGGAAGATTCAGAATCATTTTCAGAATTTTGTTCTGAACCCTCTGAAGTTTTTTCTTCCTTGTCAGCTTGTCCAGATCAGCAGAGCATAAATCATGGCAGGTCTGAAAATTTGTTTATGAATTAACAGTTTATTCTTGAGGCAAAGTCGAGAATTCCTGTTTATAAGTGGATGCAAACATTTATTTTATTTGTTACATTTAACCTGTATACTTTTAATGTGATCCTTGGTTTTTGTCAAAAGCAAGTCCAAGATATTTCACTTGATCCTCCCACTTTAAAATTACATTATTCATCTTTGTAATGTGGTGACTTTTTGGTTTAAGAAAATCAGCCCTTGGTTTGTGAGGGAAATTAATAAGTTGAGTTTTGCAGCATTTGGAGCATGTTTCCATTCTTTCAAATAGGAATTCACGATAGGAGCAATTCTCTGAGATTTCGGTCATTCGATTTTTTTGTATTTTTTAATCCGACTGAAACTTTTTTGGTGACTTCGGTATGCCCAAAGAAGCCATTTTGCATCATTAGTTTGTCCATATAATTTTCCATACAAATTTGGCAGCTGTCCATACAAAAATGATATGTGAAAATTCAAAATTCTGTATCTTTTGAAGGAACTTTTTGATCGATTTGGTGTCTTCGGCAAAGTTGTAAGCATGGATATAGACAACACTGAAAAAAAATGATTCACGGTAAAAAAAAATTTGCTGATTTTTAATTTCACTTTTTGTCACTTGATTTGCAAAAAAACACTATTTTTTTATTTTTTTGATATGTTTTAGAGGACATAAAATGCCAACTTTTCGGAAATTTTCAGAATGGGCAAAAAATCTTTGACCGAGTTATGATTTTTTGAATCAATACAGATTTTTAAAAAAAATCGAAATACTGGTTGCAAAAATTTTTCAACTTCATTTTTCGATGTAAAATAGAATTTTCTATCAAAAAGTACTTTAATGAATTTTTGATAAAGTGCACCGTTTTCAAGTTATAGACATTTTTAGGTAACTTTTTTGAAAATAGTCGCAGTTTTTCTTTTTTTAAAATTGGTGCCCATGTTTGCCCACCTTTGAAAAAAATATATTTGAAAAGCTGAGAAAATTTTCTATATTTTGCTTTCTCGGACTTTGTTGATACGACCCATAGTTGCTGAGATATTGCCATGCAAAGGTTAAAAAACAAGAAAATTGATGTTTTCTAAGTCTCACCCAAACAACCCACCATTTTCTAATGTCGATATCTCAGCAACTATAGGTCCGATTTACAATGTTAAAATATGAAACATTCGTGAAATTTTGCGATCTTTTCGAAAAAAAATACTTTCATAAATTTAAAATCAAGACTAACATTTCAAATGGGCGTAATATTGAATGTTTGGCCCGTTTTAAATGTCAGTCTTGATTTTAAATTTTTGAAAATATTTTTTTCGAAAAGATCGGAAAATTTCACGAATGTTTGCCCCCAGTTGGCCGTACACTCAACCTCCGGTGGTTGGTCACTTTTTCATTTGATACTTTTTTTGCAAACCCCGTTGGTTGGTCAAAGTCAAACTAAAAAGTGACGAACTGTCACTTATTACACGGGACTCACACTTACTGCCAAACCAAACGTTTGGTAGTAGGTGTGAGCTTTGTGTAAAGAGGGTGCACAGAAAAAAAGTGTAGAATTTTAAAATGTTGAAAATTTGGTAGGGTAATAATACCTATTTTTTGAGTAATATTACATAAAATATGTGTAAAAATGTGAACCTGATGAATATTCATCAAAAACTGATGAAAATTCATCATTTTCTGGGGTAAAACTTATCTTTTTTTTTGACACTAAATCTGTCACCATTTCCTGATGAATATTATCATCATTTTTTTTCTGTGTGTCAAACTAAAAAGTGACCCCGTTCGTTTGACAACAATTGGTGTCAAACCATCGCACAGTGGGAAAAAAGGACCCAAAAAATTACTGCAACATTATTTCGCGCAAACCATTGATTGCTATACACCAAAAGCTTCGTTTTTGGACCAGGAACAATAATCCGATGAAAAATCACACTGCACGGACCGGCGGCTGGAGTACAGGCCACCGGAAGATCCGGATTTTTGGAAAAAGTATCAGATTATTCCAATTGTGAACTGATAAGTTTTCTTCTACCATGAATAGTCACGCAAAATAATCCTAGAATAATATTTAATACCATAGGACTCATCGGAACCGGTTCCACTGATCTCCGGTGGCCACATCCGGAACCGCATTAGGAAACAGAGTGAAATAGTCATGCGACGTATCAAACTTCTTGATTTTGGATAGAGAGTATCCTTGAAATGTATTTTTACCTCCGGTGACCGGTTCCCAGGTTCTCCGGTGGCCACATCCGAAGATCATATTTGACAAATTCCTGAAACCACTCTTGCGACATATCAAACTTCATGTTTTTGAGAGAGGAGTGTATAACTCATGTCATGTTTTGCATGGCTATTCATGGTAGAAGAAAGCTTATCAGTTCACAATTGGAATAATCTGATACTTTTTCCAAAAATCCGGATCTTCTGGTGGCCTGTACTCCGGCCACCGGTCCGTGCAGTGCGAGTTTTCATCAGATTATTGTTCCTGGTGCAAAAACGAAGCTTTTGGTGCATAGCAATCGATGGTTTGCGCAAAATCATGTTTCGGTAATTTTTTGGGTCCTTTTTTCCCACTGTGCATCGGGGTTTCAGGCAGACATGCATCCGCTCTAACTCCTCTTTTAGAAGAACTTGTTTGGCATTTCACGTAGAAGATACCCAGCATGTTGTGCCAGTGATTAGAATACGCTATTTACGTTTGTCTTTTAGGCTCCCGAAGACCCTGAGAGATTATTTTGAAACCCAACCGAGATATAGGTTAAGAACTCTTAATTGCACTCAAAGAGCTTTTAAGAAGTTCTTCTTGAGAGCTTAAGAGAACATTTACATGAACATATAGCTAAAATTGGGTTTTCCAATGAACCAATGTTTTCTACACATTATTCAAGCCAAAATCAAGAGATTTTTACCTAGCAACAAGCATAACATTGCTTTAAACGAAAATGCCATCTATAACAAGCTGAGTGCCGTTAAAAAGAGCTCATAGTGCCGATGCATGTCTGGTTTCAGGTCATATCGAGGTGCACCGATTTGAACGAAACTTTCAGCGTTTATTTGTCTATACATGTGATGAACTCATGCCCAATGTGAGCCATCTACGACAATGGGAAGTTGGGTGAAACGGGCTTTGAATTTTGAGGTCCAAAAAAACATTAAAAAAAATTAAAGCTGCTCGCATTATCGTAAACTTCATCAATTCCAACACTCTTAGTTGCATTCGAGTGGTATTTTGAAGCTCTTCAAAATTTGCCATAAACATCAAGGATTGGTTTGACTTTTTCTCATAGCTTTTGCAAATTACTGTTAAAAATGAATGTTTTCAAAAGCTCTCTTTGCAACAGCCTCCAACTCCCATACTCTTATTCCAAGATAGGAAATTTCATGGACTATAAGCCTACGGAATGAACTTTTTGGCCAATCGCAGTATTTTCCATAGTTTTACGATTTTTCTATAACAAACATTCACAGAAAAAAAGATGGTAATATTCATCAGGAAATGGTGACAGATTTTGTGTCAAAAAAATGATTATTTTAATTTTACCCGAAAAAAATATGAATTTTCATCAGTTTTTGATGAATATTCATCAGGTTCACATTTTTACACATTTTTTATGTAATATTACTCAAAAAAGAGGTAATATTCAACCTTCCAAATTTTCAACATTCCAACATTCAACTTTTTTTATGAGTTGTACAACGTTAACTTTTGCCCTGTAGGCCAACAAGGCGGAACTTTTGGTTCTCAATTTCGACATATTCGGAATCATCGGGAAATTCCACGTTAGTTTGAGGTGTAGATACGACCTCTAGAACAAATTTTTACGTACACAGAAAAAAGTTGAATTTTGGAATGTTGAAAATTTAGTAGGTCGAATATTACCTATTTTTTAAGTAATATTACTCGAAAAACGTGAAAAAATGTGATCCTGATGAATATTCATCAGAGTCTGATGAAAATTCACCGATTCTTTATGTAACATTACATATTTTTTTGCCCAAAAATCTGTCACCATTTCCTGATGAATACCATCTTTTCTTGTGTTTAGCCACTTAAAGTGGCTTTTTGTATCTTTATTTTATTTGAAAAAATGCCAACATCATAATTTTTTTCTCAATATAGATTCAATTTTATTCAGATTAGTATTATATACGTCATCTGAAGAATGATCTTGTTCGGAAATATTCTGAAATTCTACTGAAAATCTCTAAAAAAAAAAAACATTTAAGTTGAAATTATGAGCATATTAATACCATCTTTCAAAGAAGGAACTGGGTTTTGAGATTTTTAAGAACCTTTGAATGTTTTTAAAAAGGTCTGGAATAAGGTAAAATTGGTTCGAAATTTTGTGAGAACTTTACAATTCGCCGGCGGGTCAATCTGTGATCAATATACTTTGGCAAATCTTTTTGAATTTGCTTCAGTAAACATTTTTCAGACGAATCAAATGAGGAACGTCATCAATATTGGATTTACTTGGTCTTTAGGAATGCCAATATTCCTAGCATCCAGAATTGCATCTGTTCATGATTCCAAGGCTGAATCAATATCAGCTTTGGTTTCTAAATTACTCTCAATATGATGCCGATACCTTTCCCAGTTAGCTTTGTGGCAATTGAACAAACAACTATTGAATCTGGTAACTGCTTCATGCGAAAGTGCAAAAGTTACTGGAAGATGGCCAGAATCAAAGTCAGCATGAGTTACTAAAGGAGCACAATACTGACTTTGATTTGTCAAAACCAAATCATTCGTCGATGGATTCCTAGCAGAAGAAAAGCATGTTGGCTCATTCGGGTATTATCCGGGTTATATCCGGTCAATAATCTAATCTATTCTAATCTTCCTGTCATATGAGATAGAACCATTGCAAAAAAAAGTAAAAAAAAACCAATCATTGAATTTGCCCGCCCTAATTCACTATCCAAAGATTGGCCTCCTTCAGACCGGGTAATCCCTCCGCCCCAATCGATAGAACCAATCAAACTCTCCTTGACAAAGTTATTCAAAGACATTCCGGCGGCGACTCCATCAGCAAAGCTCCAGGAGTGCTCTCATGTCCCGACGAGTACTTTTTCCCCATCAGCTTTTAATTAAGAGCGTGGATGAAAGAAAGCAATGTCTTTCCGTCCCGCCCCACGCCTTCGCCTCACCTTCGCCAAATGGAATTACCCCCGAGGACATCGCTTCAATCTCTCCGCGTGAGCAAGGTATAAGAAAACGAGAAGCTCAATGCCCTTCGACATATCACCCTGGCCCCGAGGTAATGCGATTAATTAAATGGGATCTCGACCAGGATTCTCGACCTTTGTGGAGTTGAGTTCGAAGCACGAGTTTTGCTAGCACGAACTTTTCGATAGAGCCTTCCCGAGGGGCCATCCCGGCAGGGTGGGTGTCAACGGTTCAAGGTCTTTTCTTCGTACTTAGTAGACGAAGCCAATCGAGCACGTTGATGCCCTGAGGAACGACGCGAGTACCTGATAAGTGTTTTCCTCGCCGGTTGAAGGACTTCCACTGGTCTAGTCTTGAAACACAATGAGAAACAACGGTGCGATATACCGCAAAGGGAAGACACGCAAATTGCTTCATCACTTCATCTTATTGGTAGGGTAAATGTGTCGGATATGGTCGTCTAATGGGGTCTTCCTTAGACCTGGAATCCCTCCATGAAACAATTGGAAACTCTACCCTACCTACCGGTGGGTGTTCTACACCCGTGGGTTGTCCAGGTGGCGAAAGTGAAACTTAATTCTCACTTCTCGCAAATGAAACGTGATAGATTTGTTCCCTCCGTCGACCACCGTGGATTGATGCGTCAATGACTGCTTGAGGGCTTCGTGGAACGGTGAGACCCTAAATAGAAACACTTCACTGGAGTAACGTCAAGTTGAGCGTTGACTTATGTCCAGAAATACCACGTTCTACGGTTACGTGATGGATTCGGAGCAGAAAAAAGAGGAAATTTCGCAGAATTGTTCTGCGCAGGATGTGAAGCTGCTCCAGGAATGTTACAGCAGGGTAGAAGATTATTTCCTCTAGGACTAAGTAATTAGCATCGTTTTATTGAAAGATGATTGGGTTCGAAGAAGCAACATTAATTGAGTGGAAGGTCGCACAGTGGATCCTCTCCGAACAAAGGTGTGACAAAATTAAAAAAATGTCAAATATTCTACCAAATATGTCATATTAGGGTAATTTTGGGCAGCTGAATTCAAAAAACACATTTATTTTTTCATGAAATAAAATCTAAGTACATTAGGGTGGTACATAAATATTTATTTTTCAAATATTTTTTTTAATTGCTGAAATTGTATTTTTTGCCTTCCTCACTTTACTGAGGAAAGGCTATAAAATCACTCGAAAAATGAACTTCTCAATTAGACCTCCTAGACCCACCTTCATGTATACCTATCGACTCAGAATCAAATTCTGAGCAAATGTCTGTGTGTGTGGTGGGATGTTGATCAAAAAATTGTCACTCGATTATCTCGACATTGGCTAAACCGATTTTGTCCGTTTTGGCGTCATTCGATCCGTCTTAGGGTCCCATAAGTCGCTATTGAAAATTATGCAGTTTAGTTAAGTACTTCAAAAGTTATGCTAAAAAAACGATTTTAACAAAAGTCCGGAAGATTGTAAAAAGGGTGGTTTTTGTAAGAAAACCCGTCATGCTATACATTTTCAGAAAGGTATTTAAAAGACCTTTCCAACGCGTCCAAGACATTGAAGATCTGACAAATCTATCAAAAGTTATAAGCACTTAAGTGTTATTTATACGCTTTTTGGATGCCGGATCTCAGATATGTTGCTGAAAACGTTGTTCGGATCTCTCATGCGACCTATCGTTGGATAGGTATTCAAAAGAGCTTTCCAATGCGTCCAAAACATTGAAAATCTGACAACCCTATCAAAAGTTATAAGTACTTAAGTGTTATTTACGCAATTTTTGCATTTTGGATAGCACTCTTTAAATATGAGGAAGGCGCCAACCACCTAAGGGTGGATTAAGTAACGTTTTTATATCAATAGTAGCTTGGAATTTTGATTGTGCGTGTGTGTGTGTAAATCTTAACAAAAAAAATGTTAGGGTGGTACCATATCACATTGATCCATAACCGAAATTTTGTTAAATCAAATTCGTAGATACCACACTTTTAAATAACAGCTTTGTCATCTTCCGAAAAGTTGATCAGGATCAGTACAGTAGTAACGTTAGGGTGGTCCAGTTAATAGGGTGTTCCAAATTTTGTGTATTTGAGGAAAAGTGTTATTTGGCTTCTATGAGATTATCATAACATTTTAACTGTGCACATTTTAGTAATATCTGTAGTTTAGGTAGAAAAATATTAGAAGACATTTCTAGAGTTTTTTTAAAGGTCCTATAAACATATGAAACAAAATAAATTAAAGGACCTTTAAAAAAAACTCTAGACTTTTGTTGAGGCCAACGAAAACTTCATTTCAAGTTTTCATCTCGTTCCCCTTTCGAATATTCTCCAAATACTAGGGTGCAAAACAAAGATAAACCTACAAAATTAATAAATCATAAACTTTTTTTTGCATTAGAGTTATTAATTAGAGTAATTTGTGATACATTTTCATTAAAAAGGTTGAGAATAAGGTTTTGAATTTTATTTTTTTTAATTTCCTATCTTCCCTCTTCTCTTCATCCACGACTAGAGCCAAGGTCTGCTCTGCTTTTTATGTACTAAGCTGCACATAAAAATATGTAAGGTAGAAACTGCTTTAAGGAAGACTTTTTGGAAGATTTTTTGGGACAGTTGAAAAAAAATCTTGCATGGTTAGGATTCCCACAAGAAAATCTATCGTACCAAAAAAAGTATGTACCGTCATCAGGGTGACATTAGGTCTGGGGGTGAGATTAGGTCATACAAATTTTAGCAATTTTGTATGATTGTATCTCACCCACCAGACCCAATGTCACCCTGATGACGGTGTTCATTAAAATGTTTGCAATTGCTAATTAACTATGTTTATCACTGCTCGCATCACTTTGTTCCAATAATTCTCCACGCAAATACACATCGTAGCTTGTGTGCTATCTTGTGACACGTCCTTTCTTTTTCAGCAGACGGGTCACAAGATAGCACACAAGCCCATGTGAAATTTTGCAATAAAAAGTATTTGCGCCGTTGAAGTTTTCAGTCATTCCAAGAGGAATATTTAACCAAGTCATAAAAAAGACGAGTGAGAGGGGGGGGGGGAGGGGTTCTTGGTACACTAAGAAATCCAAAATCCAGTATTATTTAGTAAATTTGTTGCATTCTTGAATATAAAGAAAGATCATAAGGCGATTGCCATATCTGACTTATTGATCCGATTCGTGAATAGAGTAGAGTACTTTGACTTTTTTTAGAAACATGCAAATTTTGATCTCTCGAGCAAGTATGAGCAAAATTTGCTATACACAGTCTGAAAGTACATTAAATTTCACGACAGAAACTGCATAGGAGACTTTGTTCACACCCGTACAAAATTGTTCCTGAAGGGTTGAAATTCGAAAAAATCTTGAAAATAGTTAATGCTATCTTTCGTTTGAATAGCTAAAAAGGGGGGAGGGGTCAATCAGAATTCCAAGAACAGTAAAATTAACAACTTTTAATTACCTTTCCAATGCAGCCAGAAGAATCAAATTTGGTTGAAAATTGGCTGAGTTATGCAAGTTTTAAGAAAAAATATATTTGGCGAATTTTGAAGTTTCAGCTACTAGAAATAACAAAAATGTCTGCACTCTTAAAGCCGCCAAAAATTCAAATTCCATCCAATCTTGCTCAAAATTTGGGAAAGAGTTTTTGAAGGTATGAGAAAAAATAGAAAAATACTAATACTACTGAAATTTAACTTTCATTTTTTGATTTTTGTCACACCTGGATCCACTGTGGGTCGGCACAAATAAGTATTACAAATTTGTTGAAAATCTTATCGATTTTTATGACAAACTTTGGCGCAAATAAAAACAATAAAAGGGAATGAAAGTGGGACAAACAATGTGCTTTCAAACACAAATTTCAAAAAAAAATCAAATTATTCACTCTACAGCATTGCCTTAACGTTCTCGATTGCGGGATTCCTACTCGAAACTAGGTGTCCGAAGGCTTGATTGTTGAGGCAATTGCAAATCTCTTTTTACACCTTAGCTTCCATCCACCCCGGGATTCTAACTGACGACCTTTGGATTGTTAGTCCAACTGCCACCAACGACTCCACCGAGACAGGACCCAGGGAGACGACTCCTGCACCTGGACTGAGCTAACGACCTAACCACTAGGTTAGACCGGGACCAACATTTACTTCCCTGTCCGACGGAAGGCGTGATCAGACAAATCTCGTCTCAAAATTTGCCACCGGGACCTTCTGGGATCAAATCCAGGCCGACTGGGGGAGAGGCAACCACGCTTACCCCTACACCACGGTCCCGGCCAACACAAATTTAATTGAATTTATTTATCTATCTGATCAACTCTTGGCAAAGCTCTCCTATCAAATTTGCTCAAGAACCCAATTTTATATGGCGATATAATAACATTCTCTCCATGCTTTGTCCCCTACAATGCACCCTCATATGTCCCTCCGAGATAATTAAATGGCAAAAGTTTCCCATTTATTATTTTTCAATTAATTAATTCTGCACCCCTCATCCTTCTACGCTGACGAGACGAAAACACATCAAGATTTAATTTATCCCGGCATCTGATTAGTATTGGGGACCAAGTTGGAAAATGAGCATCGTACATATACACACACACAGGCATCTTAACAATCAATTAGATCTCGCACGCCATCAGCTTAGCACGAAAGCTCCCGGCCGCGGGAAAAGCTTTCCCCGGGTACGGCAATGAATTATTCACTGACTTCCGCCGGGTTCCCTGCGCCGTCGACGAGTAAAATTCCATAAATTTTGCCGGTTTATGCTGGGGCATTTATCATTATTATCATTATCGTCATCAGCAGCAGCACCATCGCCAGTTTGTGGCAAATTCTTCTGGGCCAGATCATGGAGGCATCCGAGTGCTGCGAAGTGACACCACAGATCATTAGGATCAGCCTCCTCTAAGCCGGGGAGCAAGGGTGAAAGAGATGATAGCTGGTTGGATTTGGGCTGGAAAATGACCAGCGTCGTGATGGGAAACTTTGTCGGTTGCTGATTTATATCCGTGTGCTATTTTTTTTAAAACAAGACTAACATTTAAGAAGGGCTAAATATTCAATATCACGCCCTTTTGAAATGTTATTCTTGATTAAAAAATAAAAATATTGTTTTCAAAAGTGGGCAAACATGGGTACTAATTAAAAAAAAATTAATAACTGCGACAATTTTAAAAAAAGTTACCTAAAAAAAGCTACACGGAAAGGGGATCCATCGCCAAATCGCGATAAAGTTCACTAAAACTAGCGAAAAATGTCGCTAATTTCTCAGCCTGCACAAAAATTACCTAGAATCGCTAATTTTTTTCGCTGGTTTGGAAACCGATGAAATTCTACCAAACCAGTGAAAAAAAAACACTGGTTTGGTGAAAAATGTCGCTGTTTGGGGGATCAGTTTTGCTAGAATCAGAAAATTTTCTCGCTGGTTTGGAAAAAGCGGCAGGGCACCAAAATCAACCAGGAGATTATTGTACTGGTTTTGGGAAACAATTCGCTGGTCCAGCGGATTTCTTCACTGGACCAGTGTTCTTTACGCTGGATCAGCGTTTTCTATCGCTGACGTCCGGGTTTTTCCGGCGGCAGCAGCTCGTACCAAAATCAACCAGGAGATTATTCTACTGGTTCCGGCAAAAATCCGCTGGTTCAGCGAATGTTTCCACTGGACCAGTGTTTTTGCGCTGGATCAGCGTTTTTATCACCGACGTTTGTTTTTTTGTTTTGGCGGCAGAAGCCTATGCCAAAATAAACCAGGTTGTACTTACTTGCCACAGCACAAACTGTTCCGCGGCCATGGTCAAGTTCCTCGCCTACGATTCTTGCTGCCACCTGCGACAATTTGTGCACTCATCTATGCAGCAGTACAAATACATCTCCAGCTTCACTGCACCGTATTTTTCTGCTGCGAGAACTTTATGGAAACGTGCTTCTTTTCATTGAAAAGAACCCTCACCTGTTGAGTATGTATTTTAATGCTGAACACTTGATGCAGAACTTTTTCATGCTTTTTTGTTTTGAAAAAAACCTCTAAAGCAATTCGATTGCCACAAATCGCTTCCGAACGTGAACAATAACAAACATTTATGACGGCTGTCGGAAGGATGTGTATCAAACCAGCGAAAACTTTCGCTGGAAAAGAAACCGTTTCGGAAATAACAAACCAGCGAAACCAAGTTGCTGGATTTGATTTCGCGCAGCCACCTTTTTCAGCGAAAAATTTCGCTGGTTTAGAGAAAAATTTCGCTGATATCAGCAAAACCAACCCAGCAAAATTCGGTCGCTGGTTTGGCGATCGATCCCCTTTCCGTGAGGCAAAAAGCTAACAGATTTCTCAAACTCGAATGAACGTGCTCGACTGTTAGCTTTGGTTTTAGGAAAATCAAAAAATTTGTTGGTTGAATATAATTAACAATTGGTTGAATATTTAAAAGACGAACTTGGGTTTGTTTACGACTGTCATTTGAAGTCAGGATTCGAGCGAGAGCGGTCGATTAGTTGAGTTTGTGTTGTTAAAGTGGCAAACCAAAGTGTTGCAACTGGGGAGGTGGAATTGGTGAGTAGGTTTGTTGACGATTTCTTTGCAGGTGATAAACTATGTAGAGCAAGAGGACGACTTTCGCCATGAGGTACTCTAATGCGAGTGAGTTGAACACGTTATAAGAATGTCTGAAGTAAAGAGAGGGCAGTAGAAGGGAATAGAGCAGCCCGGGCAAATTTAACAAAATTTTGGTTAATCTAAGTAAGTATGGGCAGAGTTGTTAAAATATCAAAATATCAGCTCTCAGCAACTACAATTATCCCGCCTGAATATTCATGCCTCAAATACAACTGCTCTTCTCTCTTCATTGAAACTCTCAGCGCCGAACATATCCGAGCACGTTTTCGTGTTTACCCACACGCGATTGACATTTTCCTTTTCTCTCTCATTCCCGCTTCCACGATCATCCTACCGCAAAAGCGTTTAACCACAAAAGCCGCCACAAAACCAATTTCGCAAACGCAGTTTGACGGGACGTCATCCGTGGTCGGATCCTAATCGCCATCTCGCGTTCTCTCATTGCAGTTTTTGGAGAGATTGAGAGACTCAGCGGTGAGAGCGCATAGTCGAGGAAAAGGGGAAGAGTGATAGAGAGAGAATAACATCGCTGGGAATCACAAGACACAAGAAGAGATCTCACAAGCTATAGTGACGGCCACTATACTCTCGGATATTTATGGTGCAGAGATAATCTATTGATAGCTTTTTTATCACTCATTTGCAACACTGAGTATGGGGTTATTTTTGTACAATAATTTATCTACTGCGATTCTTAATAGAAAACTGAATCATATATAAAACTATAAAACTGTAAAATACATAGAAATGCGTACATATGATAACATACAAATTGGAGATGAAGTAAAATGGGTAATTCTCTACCAACTCACACGAAATCGGGAAAAGTTGCCCCGACCCCTCTTCGATTTGCGTGAAACTTTGTCCTAAGGGGTAACTTTTGTCCCTGATCACGAATCCGAGGTCCGTTTTTTGATATCTCGTGACGGAGGGGCGGTACGACCCCTTCCATTTTTGAACATGCGAAAAAAGAGGTGTTTTTAAATAATTTGCAGCCTGAAACGGTGATGAGATAGAAATTTGGTGTCAAAGGGACTTTTATGTAAAATTAGACGCCCGATTTGATGGCGTACTCAGAATTCCGAAAAAAACGTATTTTCATCGAAAAAAAACACTAAAAATGTTTTCAAAACTCTCCCATTTTCCGTTACTCGACTGTAAAAATTTTTGGAACATGTCATTTTATGGCAAATTTAATGTTCTTTTCGAATCTACATTGTCCCAGAAGGGTAATTTTTTCATTTAGAACAAAATTTTTCATTTTAAAATTTCGTGTTTTTTCTAACTTTGCAGGGTTATTTTTTAGAGTGTAACAATGTTCTACAAAGTTGTAGAGCAGACAATTACAAAAAAATTGATATATAGACATAAGGGGTTTGCTTAAAACATCACGAGTTATCGCGATTTTACGAAAAAAAGTTTTGAAAAAGTTACTTTTTGCGTTTCTCTTTGTTTCGTCGTCCGTGTCTGTCGCGGGTGACCATGAATGGCCATGATCGATGACGACCAACTTTTTCAAAACTTTTTTCGTAAAATCGCGATAACTCGTGATGTTTATAAGCAAACCCCTTATGTCTATATATCAAAATTTTTGTAATTGTCTGCTCTACAACTTTGTAGAACATTGTTACACTCTAAAAATAACCCTGCAAAGTTAGAAAAACACGAAATTTTAAAATGAAAAATTTGTTCTAAATGAAAAAATGACCCTTCTGGGACAATGTAGATTCGAAAAGTACATTAAATTTCCCATAAAATGACATGTTCCAAAATTTTTTACAGTCGAGTAACGGAAAATGGGAGAGTTTTTAAAACTTTTTTAGTGTTTTTTTCGATGAAAAATACGTTTTTTCGGAATTCTGAGTACGCCATTAAATCGGTCGTCTAATTTTACACAAAAGTCCCTTTGACACCAAATTTCTATCTCATCACCGTTTCAGGCTGCAAATTATTGAAAAACACCTCTTTTTTCGCATGTTCAAAAATGGAAGGGGTCGTACCGCCCCTCCGTCACGAGATATCAAAAAACGGACCTCGGATTCGTGATCAGGGACAAAAGTTACCCCTTAGGACAAAGTTTCACGCAAATCGAAGAGGGGTCGGGGCAACTGCTGTGTGAGTTGGCGGAGAATTACCCAAATATCAAAAAATAAAAAATAATATAAAATATATAAAAGAAAATTTTTATTACCTTGAAAGTTCTGTTGCAATACGACTACTCAATGAACTGGTAAGTTAAACTCAAAATATTTTTTTCAGGAACCGGAGAACGTTGAATAAATTGAATCAAATGCAGTGAAAGTGTGTGGCCAAAAGTTATTGTTAAATTAATGCAAGCTAGGTAAGTAGCATTATTGATATTTCTTCTTTCCTCATTTTATTACATTTTTTTTATTCCTTTTTTCAGTTTATAGCCGAAATTAAGAATTTTGCATTAAATTACTAATAAATTTCACATGTGTCTATTTGCAGCAAAAGGTTCACTTTGGTGAAAATTCTGTGTCCCATCACAAGAAAATATAACTAAATGATGATTTCACAGTGATGGTAAGTGAATACAACACTAAATTTTATAAAACATTTTAAAAATATAAGCTAAAAACTTGGTGAAAACTTTGCTCGGTTTCTATTTCTAAGGAATTCACGAGAAATTTGTTATATGCTTTTTAATTATTATTTTTTAGATTATTGCAATGTAATATTTAAAACAAAAGTCAATTTTTACATGTTTTATAACAACAATTTAAAAAAGTTTGTTTTGATGCTTTTTAACATTAGTACACAACTCAGCTTTAATTTGTGAGGCATTATTACAAAATTTACTGCAAATTCAGTAAAAATATTGCTAACAACAGCTAATTATTGACTACATGTACGAATATTTTTCTGTATTCAAGTAAGGCATTAGTTAAATATAGCTAGAAACAAGGGTTTCCAGCGAGGCTCAGACTGGCAAGTAATTAATAATTACTTTGATTGTAAGCTGGTAATTAGGTAATTCTTTAATTACTTAGTAATTCATGGTTATTAGAGTAATTTTAAGTAATTATTTGGTAATTAAAGTAATTTTGAGTAATTAAAGTAATCTTTTTTATATTGTACTTCTTCAACGAAACTTTTTGATTTTTTTATATAATCTATTAGAACAGTATTTCTTTTTCATTTCAAATAAGAGTGTCACACATAGATTGAAAAAAGACTGGTTCTGTATGTAGAAGGCCTTATTCACCATAGTTCTCTCCTAAAACATTCCTAAAATTTATTTTCAACATGTTGTTTAGCGAAGCTGATTAACAACAAAAGGCAACGCCATGATATAATACCCAGTGAAAAATGTTTCATGAATCCAAAATCTATTTATTTTTATCAAATAATTGTAAAAATCCAGAGTTTTTTCTTTAAAGGACCTAAAAGCATTGTCTTAGCCTATAACATCCAGTAAATTGTTCTAGAAATCACGAGGAAATCCATTTTTTTTCGCGAAAACTTAACACGTAGCCTTATGTATGGGACAAACTTCAAATGCGTTTATCTCAGCTTGCTGTTTTTTCATATGGGACATTTATGTGAACATGGGCAGTACAGCAGTTGACAGTCCTGTAATATCTCTTTTTTAAGAGCTGAACTATTTTCTTTGAACTTTTCCAAATATTTCTGAGACAAATGTTTTATTGTTAAAAATCAAACTTAGTGAAATTAGAATTGACTAATCAGATGGCGAAATTAAATCCAATGTAAATGACAAATTACACATTATCCGTATTTTTGGTTACGGTTTTTTTTTAATATAGTCGAGAAAAAAAAACAAACGAAATAATGTCAAACCAATGTTCAAAAAACATTTTAAAACATAACGTTATTTTGAAGAATTTCACAGTTTTCATAAAGAGCCGCTGCAAATATTTTTCAAAGTTTATGTTTGGCTCGAAAATCTGGGGGCCTTTTTTCAAACAACTTTAAACAACAATATTTCAATGGCGTTCGACTTGCCAAGTTTCAGCACCCTCTAGTCGGAGAAAATTTTCAATGAGTAAACATGAAATTCTTGTGAAATATTCTGCTATTTTCAATAAAAATTATGCAAAAAATCACAATACCCAGATCGGCAAAAAAAATAAAATAAAAAAGCATAATTTACATAACAGTACTGTTTGTACTTTGCTTGATATTGAGTGTTTTTATTTTATTTCATTAAATTTATTTTTGAAAGAGCTTTCGAATGAGCTATTAATAAACATTCAAGATTAGAACCGTAGAAATAAATATTTAAATCTATTTAATATTGAATTATATATTTTTTCATCATAGTGAAAAGAAATAAAATAAATAATTTAATTAATTAATTTGGACCAGTAATTTAAGTATTTAATTGGCAGACTGGAAAGTAATAAACGCTTTTGGAAACCCTTGGCTAGAAATTCGGTCCAGCCTATATCGTTAGTTTATTAAAGAAAATACATATCAACACTTACATAAATTATGTCTAATTAAGAAATATTTTGTTATAAACCACTAATAATTTGCTGCATGCAAAAATATTTCGGTTGATACAACGAAAAAAACATTGTTAAAAAATAGTTGAAAAATATGTCCCAGTCACTTTTTATCAGAATATTCCACAATATTTCAGCTGAAAACAATAAAATTTTAGTTATTTTCTTGAAAAAAATATTCTAGCAGTCGACTGCTAGATTTTTTTTCGGCCATTTAACCAACAAAAATGGCAATTTCAACTATTTTTAAGCTAATTTTAGCAACTGGTGGTCAGCAATTTCGGGTAAGCAAAATCAACATTCGATTGTTGAAAAAAAGCTGTGTAAAAAATTAACCCATACTTTTAGTTAAATTAACCAAGATTTTCTTAGATTTGCCCTGGCCGGTCTCTCCATGTAATGATGTAAAATGACTACTTTGGGCATACTGAAGGCACCAAAAAAGTTTCTGCTGGATTAAAAAATATAAAAAAAAATCGAATGACCGAAATCTCAGAGAATTGCTCACCTTTCCGGTAAGGTGAGGAAGGCAAAACAAGTTTCATAATCGCAGTTTAAAGCTTGTCATGTTCCTTCAACATCATTGTTTCTAGAATCATCTTGCTAAAAGGATGGGTTTGCAATGAACTGCTAATCGAGTGTTGTAATCCTGAAGAATGTATCATTCAATCTTCATAAGATATGTGGTATCACTAGCAATCGTTCTTATTTCTGATGAAGCGTTTTTAGATCCTTCGGCACGAAAACCGTTGCTTGAAACAAACTTACCAATAGATTCGTGTGCATCGCTCCTCCCAAGATGATCAATTATTTCATTTTCTCGAAGCGACAATCTCGACAATTTCCTCGACTCACCTGAAATAAATAGAGACAAATAGAAAGAAAAAAGAAATCAGTTAGTACATCGTGTGTGTGTGCCGTTCGCCGGAAACGAGCAAATAAATAAGCGATATCTCGCTCCAAATAAATCACTTTTCTTCACGATGGAAACCCACCGCCGTCCAACCCATGGCCATCCATTTTCCGGGTGTACCTTTTTGTTTCCAAGACCGCTCTGGGTGGGGAGGCGCGGTGGGGTTGAGAATTGATAGCACCCACAAAGCCACGATAGTTTTGGTAGTCCACCACCTTCTTTTTTGTGGGGGGCGGTTGGTCCGCCGCGAGCCGTATTTTTAAAGATTAATTAAGTTATCTTTATTGGTAATATGACCTATTTCCTCAAGCAATCCATTTCGGGAATTTTCCGGCCACCTTCTTCGGCGTTGGACGGTGCTGTTGGCTGGAGGTTTTCCTTGATGGCCACCACGCGACGACGGAGCACTACATATGAACAGAGTCTGTAGTTAGGGGTAACTTTGTTATAAATTTTTCACATACATTTTTAACGCTTTTGAAACAAATCTTAATCAAAATTTAACAGAATATCTTGAAATGTTAGCTTAAATTGTGAAGTGTAAAATTCCTATCAAATTACGGTCAATCACAACACTTTCCCAAACAAACACACACGATAGAAGAGTTTCGTTTTGTTCCACCCCTCCCCAAAAAGTGCCCCACAGTTTGTGGCGGGGGAAAATTTCCACAAAATTGCAAACTTCTCGTGGCGAATCCACCTCAAACATATATGAACGTGTGTGGTGGAATCCTCCAAATCAGAAGAATAAAAAAAAACACACACATTTTCAATTGGCCTTGTTTTGGTTGGTCTTTCCTTGGTTTTGCCGTGTGGTTGTGAGATTGTGTGTTTGTGGTTGATTCGTGTGTGAAAATGGATTTATCTGATGTGCTTGCGCGAGTGAAGCTGCATTTTGGGGTTTTGCTGTGATAAAACTTGATCAGATATGCGATAAATGATGTTTGTTTCTCTTTTGGACAAGGAAAATTCTAGAAAAGGGTGACTTAGTTACGATTGTGCCATACTACTGGAAATTGTTTAAAAGCCGTAACCGTTTCAAAGCTTATTAAATAACTTTATAGGATGAAGCTTGAAGCGATATGAAAATGTGTTGTGTTATAGTATATTTTAAGTTAATCTTTTCCATAAATTGTAGCACATCAGTTCCAGGATTATGGAGTCAAAGTCAGAGTCGGAGTCTGTGGAATCGGGTGTTTTGGAGGACCCGTCTTTTTTATTTGAAATTTGAATTTAAATTGAAATTGAGAAAAATCAACCTTCCAGAATCTTAAAAATTAAAGTAGATCTTTGATTCTCAACTATGATATTATCATAATCCAAAAATCATTGGTTGAAAGTATTAACTAATTATTTATGTCTTTTCATTACACCAGGACACCTTAAAAATTAAAATGCAGCGTATTCACATTGATTGATGATTCATGATTTTTGCAGAATAACTTTATTCGCTTACTATTTTATGCTATTCTAACCGTCTACTGACACATATTTTTTTTAAGATTTTATTCTTCCCTTGACATTTTGAGCTACTTTTGTTCTACGATAAAAATTACTTCTCTTGTTTTTTGTTTTTTTTTTTTTGCCTTCCTCACTGAGGTAAGGCTATAATCCTGCTCTAAAAATGAACTTTTTATCAAAAGCTCAAAGACCCACCTTCATGTATACATATCGACTCAGAATCGAAAACTGAACAAATGTCTGTGTGTGTGTATGTGTGTGTGTATGTGTGTGTGTATGTGTGTGTGTATGTGTGTGTGTATGTATGTATGTGACCAAAATTCTCACTGAGTTTTCTCAGAACTGGCTGAACCAATTTTGACCAAACCAGTTGCATTCGACTTGGTTTAGGGTCCCATACATCGCTATTGAATTGTTTGAAGTTTCGATAAGTAGTTCAAAAGTTATGTATAAAAATGTGTCTTCATAAATATCCGGATCTCAATTATATGCATGTAAACGATGTCCGGATCCATCATCCGACCCATCGTTGGTTAGGTAATTGAAAGGGCTTTCCAATGAGTCCACAACATTGAAGATCTGGCAACCCTGTCTCGAGTTATGACCACTTAAGTGATATATTTGTACTTTTTTGATGCCGGATCTCACTTAAATGTATGTAAACGATGTCCGGATTCATCATTCGACATATCGTTGGTTAGGTAATTGAAAGGCCTTTTCAATGAGTCCACAACATTGAAGATCTGGCAACCCTGTCTCGAGTTATGACCTCTTAAGTGATATATTTGTACTTTTTTGATGCCGGATCTCACTTAAATGTATGTAAACGATGTCCGGATCCATCATCCGACATATCGTTGGTTAGGTAATTGAAAGGCCTTTCTAATGAGTCCACAACATTGAAGATCTGGCAACCCTGTCTCGAGTTATGACCTCTTAAGTGATATATTTGTACTTTTTTGATGCCGGATCTCACTTAAATGTATGTAAACGATGTCCGGATTCATCATTCGACATATCGTTGGTTAGGTTATTAAAAGACCTTTCTAACGAGTCTACAACATTGAAGATCTGGCAACCCTATCTCGAGTTATGACCACTTAAGTGATATATTTGTACTTTTTTGATGCCGGATCTCACTTAAATGTATGTAAACGATGTCCGGATCCATCATCCGACATATCGTTGGTTAGGTAATTGAAAGGCCTTTCTAATGAGTCCACAACATTGAAGATCTGGCAACCCTGTCTCGAGTTATGACCTCTTAAGTGATATATTTGTACTTTTTTGATGCCGGATCTCACTTAAATGTATGTAAACGATGTCCGGATCCATCATTCGACATATCGTTAATTAGGTAATTGAAAGACCTTTCTAATGAGCCCACAACATTGAAGATCTGGCAACCCTGTCTCGAGTTATAACCTCTTAAGTGATATATTTGTATTTTTTCGATGCCGGATCTTACTTAAATGTATGTAAACGATGTCCGGATCCATCATCTGACATATCGTTGGTTAGGTAATTGAAAGAACTTTCTAACGAGTCCACAACATTGAAGATCTGGCAACCCTGTCTCGAGTTATGACCACTTAAGTGATATATTTGTACTTTTTTGATGCCGGATCTTACTTAAATGTATGTAAACGATGTCCGGATCCATCATCCGACATATCGTTGGTTAGGTTATTAAAAGACCTTTCTAACGAGTCTACAACATTGAAGATCTGGCAACCCTATCTCGAGTTATGACCACTTAAGTGATATATTTGTACTTTTTTGATGCCGGATCTCACTTAAATGTATGTAAACGATGTCCGGATCCATCATCCGACATATCGTTGGTTAGGTAATTGAAAGGCCTTTTCAATGAGTCCACAACATTGAAGATCTGGCAACCCTGTCTCGAGTTATGACCTCTTAAGTGATATATTTGTACTTTTTTGATGCCGGATCTCACTTAAATGTATGTAAACGATGTCCGGATCCATCATCTGACCAATCGTTGGTTAGGTAATTGAAAAACCTTTCTAACGAGTCCACAACATTGAAGATCTGGCAACCCTGTATCGAGTTATTACCACTTAAGTTATATCTGTGTACTTATTTTTCTGGATTTAAAAAAATAGCTGAAGTATGTGTCCAAACCACTCATATTACCCATTGTTGGTAAAAAGTGAGGAAGGCTCCAACCACATAGGTGGATTAAGTTAGTTTTTGTTTAATTTTTGCCTTCCTCACTGAGGTAAGGCTACAATCCTGCTCTAAAATTGAACTTTTTATTAAAAGCTCGAAAACCCACCTTGATGTATATATATCGACTCAGAATCGAAAACTGAACAAATGTCTGTGTGTATGTGTGTGTGTATGTGTGTGTATGTGTGTGTGTATGTGTGTGTGTATGTGTGTGTGTATGTGACCAATAATGTCACGCAGTTTTCTCAGCACTGGCTGAACCGATTTTGACCAAACCAGTCGCATTCGACTTGGTTTAGGGTCCCATACGGTGCTATTGAATTATTTGAAGTTTCGATAAGTAGTTCAAAAGTTATGTATAAAAATGTGTTTTCGCATATTTTCGGAAGATGAATAAATGGCAGTAAACTGAACCAAACATCATCATGATATACATCGTTATTTAGGTAATTGAAAGACCTTTCCAACGAGTCCACAACTTTGAAGATCTGGCAACCCTGTCTCGAGTTATAACCACTTAAGTGATATTTGTGTACTTTTTTGAAGCCGGATCTCGCTTAAATGTATGTAAACTATGTCTGGATCCATCATCCGACCCATCGTTGGTTAGGTAATTGAAAGACCTTTCCAACGAATCTACAACATTGAAGATCTGGCAACCCTGTCTCGAGTTATAACCACTTAAGTGATATTTATGTACTTTTTTTGTAGCCGTATCTCATTAAAATGTATGTAAACAATGTCCGGATCCATCATCCGACCCATCGTTGGTTAGGTAATTGAAAGAACTTTCCAACGAATCTACAACATTGAAGATCTGGCAACCCTGTCTCGAGTTATGACCACTTAAGAGATATTTATGTACTTTTTTGAAGCCGGATCTCACTTAAATGTATGTAAACGATGACTGGATCCATCATCCGACCCATCGTTGGTTAGGTAATTGAAAGACCTTTCCATCGAATCTACAACATTGAAGATCTGGCAACGCTGTCTCGAGTTATAACCACTTAAGTGATATTTATGTACTTTTTTGAAGCCGGATCTCACTTTAATGTATGTAAACAATGTCCGGATCCATCATCCGACCCATCGTTGGTTAGGTAATTAAAAGACCTTTCCAACGAATCTACAACATTGAAGATCTGGCAACCCTGTCTCGAGTTATAACCACTTAAGTAATATTTATGTACTTTTTTTGTAGCCGGATCTCATTTAAATGTATGTAAACTATGTCCGGATCCATTATCCGACACATCGTTGGTTAGGTAATTGAAAGACTTTTCCAACGAATCTACAACATTGAAGATCTGGCAACCATGTTTCGAGTTATGACCACTTAAGTGATATTTATGTACTTTTTTGTAGCCGGATCTCATTTAAATGTATGTAAACAATGTCCGGATCCATCATCCGACCCATCGTTAGTTAGGTAATTGAAAGACCTTTTCAACGAGTCCAAAACATTGAAGATCTCGCAACCCTGTCTCGAGATATCCCGACTTAAATGACATTTATGTACTTTTTTTGTAGCCGGATCTCATTTAAATGTATGTAAACAATTTCCGGATCCATCATCCGACCCATCGTTGATTAGGTCATCGAAAGACCTTTCCAACGAGTCCACAACATTGAAGATCTGGCAACCCTGTCTCGAGTTCTGACCACTTAAGTGATATTTATGTACTTTTTTGAAGCCGGATCTCACTTAAATGAATGTAAACAATGTCCGGATCCATCATCCGACCCATCGTTGGTTAGGTAATTGAAAGACTTTTCCAACGAGTCCAAAACATTAAAGATCTGGCAACCCTGTCTCGAGTTCTGACCACTTATAATGCCACTTATGAGCCCTTGAGTGATATGTGTGTTTTTTTGGATCAAATTTGTGTCCAAACCCATCATATTACATATTACCCATTGTTGGAAAAGAATGAGGAAGGCACCAACCACATAGGTGGATTAAGTTAGTTTTTTTATTTGCATTTATCAAACATTTGTTTTTGAAAGCATCAGGCTTATTTTACCACCTCCTTTCATAATCTTTTGCCTCTTTAATTTTTTTCATGTTTTTTACAGTTATTTTTCCGTATTTTACATTTTTTGCTATAGAAGTATTTTTACAATACATTAGATAAGATTTATAGAACAAAAACACAGTAAAAGTTGTCTCCAGAAAAAATACATTTGTAAAAACATTGACCAAGTCACATAAACAATTAAAACTTTCCAACCTCAAATTTTCTAAAATTTATTGAGTTCTTCTTTCGAATGCTTGATCAAAAATTTGTTCAAAAATGAATTTTTGACGATTTTTAAGAGCAAAATCCGTTGAGTCGCGTGGTGTTCGTCGGGGGGATCGGTTGAAGAATCGACGCGCGAGAATCCGCGAGAAAGTGATAGAAGATTCTGGAATTCATTGAAAAAGTGTCGCGTGGTGGCCTTGGGAGTTTGGCCCTCAGTCGCGTGGTGTTCGTCGGGGGGATCGGTTGAAGAATCGACGCGCGAGAATCCGCGAGAAAGTGATAGAAGATTCTGGAATTCATTGAAAAAGTGTCGCGTGGTGGCCTTGGGAGTTTGGCCCTCAGTCGCGTGGTGTTCGTCGGGGGGATCGGTTGAAGAATCGACGCGCGAGAATCCGCGAGAAAGTGATAGAAGATTCTGGAATTCATTGAAAAAGTGTCGCGTGGTGGCCTTGGGAGTTTGGCCCTCAGTCGCGTGGTGTTCGTCGGGGGGATCGGTTGAAGAATCGACGCGCGAGAATCCGCGAGAAAGTGATAGAAGATTCTGGAATTCATTGAAAAAGTGTCGCGTGGTGGCCTTGGGAGTTTGGCCCTCAGTCGCGTGGTGTTCGTCGTGGGGATCGGTTGAAGAATCGACGCGCGAGAATCCGCGAGAAAGTGATAGAAAATTCTTGAATTTATTGATAGAAGGCTTCGCGTCGTCGTGTATATATTTTCTTTCTGTTGTTGAGCCGGTTGTTCGCGGTCCGGACTGGGTAAATTCGTGGGGAAGTTTGTTGCAAAGAAGTCATGCGCGAAGAATTTCATTAAATCGATTGAAACAGTTCGGTGTATCAGCACTATTTGAGGTTTACATGATAACGAATAATACGTTGCTAAAAATTTAATTTTGTTTTGAAAGCCCATCCCTTAGCATCGTGGCTCGGATGGCACGACGACGGATCTATTTTAAATTGTACGTTACCGAATAATGCGTTAATTCAAATTTCATTTCGTGTTGAAAGCCCATCCCAAAGCATCGTTGCTCGGATGGCACGCCGGCGGTAAAAAGTAAAAAAATACGCGAATGATAAGTCCTTCTCATAGCGTCGTAGCTCAGAAGGCAACGATTATGGTTCACAGTTCACATCCTGGTCATATCATCTACCAAGATGAATCCTGACCTTCCCTTTCCTTCCCCTACTAACACAATTCCCCCACTTCCCGTGATGCTTGAAGGAGATGCTGTGGATTCAACGGTCTCATGCGGTGTCAACAGGTATAGAGCGACAAACTCTGTGTCTGATGAGTCTGCAACTTCAACTATCGGACTAACATTCCTACCTTTGTTGAACTGCATCTCCTTGGGGGCGCCGGTATTGACTTAAAGCAGAGATCTTCAGGGGTTATACAGTGAGGATGATTAGCTCCCACTACTCATCTGTTGGTTCATTGTGTAACTTCAGCTGATCTGTCAATAACGGAGTAGCAGCTCATTGGCAGTCAACCATGCTCATGCTCATGCTCATGCTCATGCTCATGCTCATTTTTAAGAGCAAAATCCGTCGAAAAGCGAGGTTTGGTTGAAGAGGGTTAATCAAATTCAAAACATTTTTTTTTAATAAAAACAAAAATGACAAAAATGACAAAAATGACAAAAATGACAAAAATGACAAAAATGACAAAAATGACAAAAATGACAAAAATGACAAAAATGACAAAAATGACAAAAATGACAAAAATGACAAAAATGACAAAAATGACAAAAATGACAAAAATGACAAAAATGACAAAAATGACAAAAATGACAAAAATGACAAAATGACAAAAATGACAAAAATGACAAAAATGACAAAAATGACAAAAATGACAAAAATGACAAAAATGACAAAAATGACAAAAATGACAAAAATGACAAAAATGACAAAAATGACAAAAATGACAAAAATGACAAAAATGACAAAAATGACAAAAATGACAAAAATGACAAAAATGACAAAAATGACAAAAATGACAAAAATGACAAAAATGACAAAAATGACAAAAATGACAAAAATGACAAAAATGACAAAAATGACAAAAATGACAAAAATGACAAAAATGACAAAAATGACAAAAATGACAAAAATGACAAAAATGACAAAAATGACAAAAATGACAAAAATGACAAAAATGACAAAATGACAAAAATGACAAAAATGACAAAAATGACAAAAATGACAAAAATGACAAAAATGACAAAAATGACAAAAATGACAAAAATGACAAAAATGACAAAAATGACAAAAATGACAAAAATGACAAAAATGACAAAAATGACAAAAATGACAAAAATGACAAAAATGACAAAAATGACAAAAATGACAAAATGACAAAAATGACAAAAATGACAAAAATGACAAAAATGACAAAAATGACAAAAATGACAAAAATGACAAAAATGACAAAAATGACAAAAATGACAAAAATGACAAAAATGACAAAAATGACAAAATGACAAAAATGACAAAAATGACAAAAATGACAAAAATGACAAAATGACAAAAATGACAAAAATGACAAAAATGACAAAAATGACAAAAATGACAAAAATGACAAAATGACAAAAATGACAAAAATGACAAAAATGACAAAATGACAAAAATGACAAAAATGACAAAAATGACAAAAATGACAAAAATGACAAAAATGACAAAAATGACAAAAATGACAAAAATGACAAAAATGACAAAATGACAAAAATGACAAAAATGACAAAAATGACAAAAATGACAAAAATGACAAAAATGACAAAAATGACAAAAATGACAAAAATGACAAAAATGACAAAAATGACAAAAATGACAAAAATGACAAAAATGACAAAAATGACAAAAATGACAAAAATGACAAAAATGACAAAAATGACAAAAATGACAAAAATGACAAAAATGACAAAAATGACAAAAATGACAAAAATGACAAAAATGACAAAAATGACAAAAATGACAAAAATGACAAAAATGACAAAAATGACAAAAATGACATAAAAGAACAAAAATGACAAAAATGACAAAAATGACAAAAATGAAAAAAATGACAAAAATGACAATAATGACAAATATGACAAATATGACAAATATGACAAATATGACAAATATGACAAAAATGACAAATATGACAAAAATGACAAAAATTACAAAAATGACAAAAATTAAGAAAATTTATGTATAGGGCATTTCGCGCGAACTGCCAAAGTATGTTTTAATGTAGTAAATTGAAATGTTCAAATACTCTGAACTTCAAAGTATTGTTTTTTTTTGTTAACCGTTTTTCATCGATCTGAGTAAACAAAGTCAGAAAAGCTTGAAAGCAACGCAAAGCTGTCCCATCTCAACCATCTTCCTTTTTTAAAAATAGCCCACCCAAGACACCTCCTCAAGTCTGACCACATCATTACTCAATAATTTGACGTGGAATGTCTTGTGTCCCCGATTCCACACTCGACTGCTCATATGAAGTCGTTGCTCTCTTCTTCCAAGACAAACAATAACTCCAACCCTGGGCGCAGTAAAAATAGCAATCACCGAAATGGGTTTTCCCCGAAACTGGACAAGGGACCGACAGCTCGGACTACAATGGACCAACCTGTAACCGACCCTCTCCAGGAATGTCCCCCCCCCTCTTACATTGTTGTCCCCGGCTCAATCAGCTAGAAACGGAAAAAATGATTTCCTCGACATTCCACCCGACCGCACAAAGTGTCCAAACTTGTGTTTATTAATTTGTTTCGTTTCTCCGAGTTTTTTTTTTTCAGCCCTGAACTTCGGGTCAAAGTCGTTTTCCAAGAAATTTGATTTTTTTTTCCTCAACTCGCTCTCTCGGGAAATGTTTCACCCACCCCGTGGGACGAACTTTTGCCAATTGGCCTGCAGCGAGGAAAAGAAACGGAACGAAAGAATCTGATTTACGAAAATTCCAAACCAACGACCCTCTTTGGATCGCTTTGAAGTGAAAAACCGTGGCCCATTCTTCACTGTCCGGGGGTTCTGTTTTGTCGAATTCAGCCGACCAAATGCTGCTGCTCTACTCAAAAAGTAGAATGGGTTCTTTGAAAACCCCCCTTTTTTTGGGAAGGGGCCCGACCAGTTCAACCGCACCGGACAGATGGGCAGGCATTCGTCAGGAATCTGGGCTTGTTTTTTGGGACCTCCGCGAGCGTAACGAGATGACCCGGCAGTGAGTTTGGGGGCGAAATGTGATGGACAGTTGAACAGTTAACATTGAAATTGAATAATTATTTGTTTGCCTTTGATAAAGGTATATTTTTTATGGATATTCCTAAGAAATATTTTATTTAAGGAGCTTATGTTCATTATTTTCAGCACAGGTTTTGATTTTGCTTTTTTTCTAAGACCTTCTTTTTGTATTTAATTCTTGATTTAGGTAATAATTTTCATTCGAGTTTTTTTTTTATTTTTGATTTTTATGGTTTTTCCTATAGTAGGTTTAAGATTTGGGATGTTTCTGTGTTAGTTTTCATCATTTTCTGAAATATTTACTTTTTCTGTCTACATGATTGCCATTTTTACTTCATTTCGTGAAATACAACAGTACCGAAAAGTACTTTTTGCAATTCCACCGTGAAACTACTTACTTTTCCTGTCATTCTCAAACGACGAAGCAGCCTACTTTCCTCTACCAAAAATAACAGAATCAAATACAGTGGAATCTCTGGCTGTCGATCTTCTCGATATCAATATTGCTCCAGTTGTCAATAAAATTTTCAGTCCCTTCAAGAAGATTGCTTTGATTTTTCGTTCTATAATATGATAACTCCCTCTCTCGACGGTCCCTTCAATATTGACAACGAGAGAGTCCACTGTAGTAACACTTTTCAAAGTAAATGCTAAAAAGCTCTACATTTCATCACTGAAATGGATACTAACAAATTCCACTTTCACACACAACTTTTCAGCACTTGTTTTAAAAAGCAGTTCTTTTCAACATTGTTTTGATTAAAATGATGGACTGGCTAAATACATGGACCTTTGAGTTATAATTACATTCAAATGATGTTTTTCGGAATTGCAAAAAATGTTGTATGGAACTCGTTACAAAACTTGATTTTTTTCAGCCCTTTTCGTATTCATCCAACTCGGTGAACATCGTTGAATAAATGTACGACTCTTGTTAAAAAATCATCTTTTTGCAACTAGTTGCATAAACTACTATTTCAGTAGTAAAATTACATCTTTTTTCTGACATAAAAGATGTACCCCTTCCCAGAAGTAATATTACCATGATTGTTTTTCTGTGTGGTCACTTAATAGGACAAATAATTTTATATTTTTATTTTTTTTTTTATTAGTTGATTTAAAGTGGACAACTTGTGATGAATGCCACAGTGTTCGGAATGTCAAAATTAAGTGGAATAAATTGATAACTCCTTTATTTGACGTCCTAGCCAAATGGTGTCTTCGAAACAGTTGTTGTACTTGATAAGGGCTACCTTTTGAAGTTATTAACATACAGGGTGACGACCTTCCAGGGTGTCAACCAAAAACTAACTTTGCTGGATGACGTTGTAGGGCTTTGGTGTCTTCGGCAAAATTGTAGAGGAGAAGATTTCATGAAAGTTTGTCGAAGTCGTCAAATTTGTAGTTCTTCATCTACTCGAGATATACGCCATTTTTGCAAAAACGGTCCAAAAAAGCACTTTTTTGGTGATTACTCAAAATGTTAGCATTTTAGCGGCCTACTTTGTTCTGAAAAGATGTTTATGACATAAAATTACACATCTATGCCGAAGGCAGCAACATTTTTTGAGCCTTTCTGAGGAATTTCAACCATTTTTAAATGATTTTAAGCCTATTTCCAAGTTGCTATGTTTTCAAAATGGCGCATTTTGGCGCAAAACTGAACAATGCACCTGAAGTACACACTTTCAACTATATTTCCTGAAAATATCTCCGTGTCTAGCGGTGTCTATTTTAAGATATCTCAATTTGAATTTGACGGGTTTTCATCAATTTATTTATAATTTTTACGCGGATCTAATTGAAAACGCGGTGATAATCGGTAAATTGGAGGGCAAATTGATAGATTTTTATGGAAAAAAAAACAATTGTTTATGAAAAAATACGACAACCTTTCTAAAGTGACCTAATATAAAAGGATATACATGATTTTAAATACGAACAATTTTTTAAAATTTTAACTTACATTATTTTTGGGCTAAACGTGTTTTTGTTCATCATTTTAGAATGTGTGTCATAATTTTAGGCCACTTAATTTTGTCATTCCAAACACTGTAAAATGGTGCATGACGGACGTTTTTATTTCGGCCAACTTAAGAATAAATTAAAAGTTAATTTGAATTTTTTTTTGAATCAATACTCAACATACAGTTTCCAAGTCACGGCGTATTTTCTGGGCAACCTTAAGGAAAAAAAATAGTTATCGTTACTTTCAAAAGTGTCTAATAGGAAATTTTCTCAGCTTTCTTATGCTTCTAAGAGCAAAATGTTTCATCGGGAAATTTCTGAGATATCTCAATTTTAATTAATTTGTTTTAAAATCCCTAATCATTCATTGGAAACTTTTAAATAACAGTCCAGGAAACTTGTCAAATAATGTGTTTCATGTGTCATTTACTCATCAAAATGTGCAAAGATAAGACAATAAACAACTTTGTAGAAGGTTGTAAACCGCTAAACATTTTGAAAAGGAAGTTTTAACCGAATTTTTTAATACATGGGACTTATTCAGAAATTAAAATCATAAAACCGCATTAAACATCATTTTCACAAGAGCAAATCGATTATTACACAATTGTTGTGTACAAATAACACCGGTCTGCTCTGATTCAGCTTGGAATTAGCTGCTACAACCGATTTTTTTTACAGGTTTGAGATTGATAGGGTATTAAAAGATTTTTATGAATAAATATCATATTTCCTTAATCAAACATTAACCAGTTGCATAGATACAAAACATGTTTAATACTCGAAATTTAACTGCAAACTACTGTTGCAGGCTTTAGGAGAAATACTTTTCATTAGTATGAAATGATTGTTTTAGTTTTTTTGTATCAAATGATCAAGGAATTACCAATATTTTCAAAGTTTATAAGACTCTCATCTTAAATCTCATCTCTAAAAAAAAAAAAAATTTCTTGATTTTTGTTAAAATAGTTTCGAAAAGGTTTTTGTTTGATTTTTTTTGTTAAAATAATATTAAAAACAAAGTTTGTGACAGTGTTTTTAGCATTCTGAATTGGAAGACTCGAGTTTTATTGCTACTTTTAGGTGCATTTTCAACAGAAAATATTTTATAAAATTTCATCTTTATTTTATACTCATGAAAATATGACTTTTGAAGCTTGCAACAGTAATATGTAGTACATTTTTGATTTTAAATCATATTTGTATTTATGTTCCTGGTTAATGTTTGCTTAAGTAAATATCAAATTTATTCATTAAAATTTGAAAATACCATTAACAATCACAAACCTGCCAAAGTTTCGGTTGAAAAAGGTAAATCAGAGCAGACACGTGATATTTGAACACAAAAAATTTAATAATCTAATTATTTTTGCAAAAAATATATTTTTACACTGTTTTATGATTTTAATTTCTGAATAAATATCATATTTCAAAAAGTGTCCACGTGGTTTATGGATGGTCCCCAAACAAACTAAACTATTTTAAGTACATGCAAAGATAAAATTTAAATAGTTATTTAAAATTGAAAGCCAAATAAAAAATTCTCACCAGAAAGTCCGATCCCACTATGCGACGTGCCCGAAAATCACATCCTCAAAGATTGATGGAGAATCTTTTTTTCCCCTCAAGTCTATGGACCACCCTTTTTAAGTGAAGGAATGGTACTGCGTGGGCCGAGAAAATGTTTTTCCTTTTTTTTATCAACCTTGTTTTTGCTCGGGGTGGAGGTCGAACAGATTGATGGCTTGGCCGGCCTCGAAAATATCCTTTGATTACCAAATTTCCAAATGTTTTTTCGTTCGATTGTCGACGGACTTGGGCCGTCGTCGTCCGTCCAGCTACGAATACACCGTGGATTGGTGGAATTGTTGCTGATTGAAGAGTATTGCTTGCGCTGGGAATTTCGGGATATTGGTTTCCTGGGAAGTGGGGGGTTTGACTTTCCGAGAGTTCGTTGCAATTTCCAACTAAGACTCCATTAGCAAAAGAGACTCGAAAACCCCCAGTGAATTTCAAATCACCTTCAAAGTAACGGTACCACATGTATCAAATTTACAGATCAGGACTTCTCTTTCCTCCTTCTTTTGAAGGGGACGAAAAGGCTTGATTGATTGCCACCGAGACATATCGAACAAAAACTCGAAACAAGAAGAAAAGGAAAACTCCAGACAGATCAAAAGTTGATGGAGTGTGCGGCATCGTGAATCAACATACGGCCTTTTTCACGGAGTGTATTCCACCTGCTATTGACACTTTTCGGAGAAGAAAATTCAGCCCGGGAAATCCAATCGCGTAAATTGGATTAATCACTCAATGGTACTGCGAATGCTGGTTGGTTGGCGAGGTTCAAAAAGATAAACAAAAAATTGGAAATCGTTGTTGGCGCTAATTAAGGTGAAGAGTTTTGATCGAGAAAATTTGTTGATTTATTTAACTGATTGGTGTTAAATTGATTTTCAAAATTGAGCATTGATTTCGTTTATATTCTGAACATTATTTCTCAAAGCTCAAAGCTTTATTATATTTTTTTATGTAACTAAAAGGTTTTCAAAAATTCAATCAAATGAAAAAGAATGATTTTAAAAATAACAATATAACAATATTTCACAGCATCCGTTCAAAAACACGATCCTCTCGAAAAAAATACCTCTGCTGTTTCTGAAAGTTTGCCAAAAACAATTTTCAGCCTTCCAGCTGCATTCCGTGCCGGAAAGTTTTCCTCAAACCAAGGATTCCGCAGTCAAAGAGATGCTCCGCTTTCTGTACCGTAAAAGCATAATAAATCTTTGCGAAATCAATTTCACATTATAGCTCCGTTGTTGTTCTCTACCCCCCCCCCCCCCTCCCCTCCAGCTAGATTGTGATAATTGGCAACGGTGGAAATAAATTTTGGCTCGCAAAAGCGCTTCTTCGCTGGTGCTGGGAAGTCTTTTATCCGCGGAAAAAACAAGACACAATAGCCATCTGCAGAGCGGCGGGAACAAAAAGTTTTGCGTGCAAAACAGATTTTTGAGGAAAAATGTGTTCTACTCGAAGCAACATTTCTGAAACTTGAACAAAGTTGTTAATTTAAAATTTTCTGCACCGTTGAGGAAACGATTCGCTTCAAGTGGTCTGAGCTGTTGTTTGGCGTAATTTACTTACATTTCTGATTTCATTATTTTTACTGAAATTGAATGAAAACATCCACCAGTAACCGTCGTCAGCGGCGCACGTGGCGTGAAATATGATTTCCCCCCTCTGCGATGTTGCTGGCAATGATGTTATGCTTTTATATCTTTTCGTTTTGCTTAATGACCAAGTTTTGTCGGAATTATTTGTTTGAAACCGCAATAAAAAATGTTGCTGTTTCAACAGCAAATGGTTTTTTTTTATCAATTATGTAAGCATATTGTTATGATTTCCGATAAATTTCTGCACTTTCAATTCTTGTACTTTAATTATCTATCTATGTCTTTTCGAAATATGGCCTTTACAGTGAATATGTTTTGCCAACTTCATTTTATTCATCATTATTTTAAATAAAAAGCAAATGAACTGTTTTTTAATCTTAATTTTGTTGTCGGATATAGTAGCTGAATAAAACATAGAGGAAAGTGAAAATGTCAAAATGAAAACAGCGTCAAAAAGTAACTTAAAAAATTTCTTATTTATTTATCAGCTCTACTTTTGACTACCGTTTAAAAAATGCCAAAACTTAAAATTTGCCCTTGTAGAAAAAAAAACTTGTTATTTAGAAATCGTTTTTAAGTTTGCGTCACAAATTGGGATTTTTTAGAACTTGAGATGGCATTTTATCTGTTTCTTTTTTTTAATTTTGGGAGGAACCTAGATCTTGTGATGCAAATTTGAAAAAAGTGAAATTGTCTGCTTTTTTAACTTCTTCTAAGAATTTAAAACATAGTGCAACATTTGAAAATGTCTTAAATAAATGTTTTCAGTCCTTAAAAAAAAGTTCCTCTAAATTTAAGAATTTCAATATTATGTTTATTGAAATGGAAATAATTCTTGTAATGTTTTATTTTTAAGCATTAAAAAAAGGTTTCCGTGATATCAAGAGTTGAATAAAGAGTGCTGGTTAAATGACTCTTAAAAAACATCACAAAATTTAAAGAGACTGTATCTGAACAACCAGCAGTCATATCAAACCAGCATATTTAAGCATTTCAAAAATATTTGGTATTTTCAGCAAAGTTATTATGATTAGGACTTTTTGGGACAAAATAGGTAGGTACAAGGAAAAAATGTCTGATCTTTATGTTTAAAATTTCTGATCTGATTTTGAAGATATGATCTTTGAAAAAAAAAAAAAAACGTTTTTTTTTATTTTGGAAAACATTAAGAACTTGGACAAAACAATCATTAAAAAATCCTTTTTAACGTTAAACATTAACCAGAGCATTTGCACCCCGATTATTGATACCGAAATTTTAGTATTTTCGGAACTACGGAAACTACTGATTTTATTATGTATTCATCCCAGATCATTCCAGAAAGATTTACTACAAAATTTGACAATTTTTACGGTTGCTGTGTTCCCTCTAAGAAAAATCAAATTTGCATTTGATTAATGAAATATATTGTTTTTAGGTTAAAAATGCATTCAGGCATAAATTTTCACTTATTTAATTTATTATTTTCATTTTAAAAATATTTCTGGAGAGAAAAGCACTACTGAAAAAATAACATTTTATTGCTGAGAATATTTCCTACAATTTTCTCTCAAAAACTATGAAATTTGGATAATAGGTTTCTGCGAAACAGTCTAACAAAGAATTCTAACCAATGAAAATTATTTTTTATGTGTCTCATAATAAGCCTGTTGTTTTCAACTAATGATATCTCGGAAGCTATTGGTCCGTTTTTCAGTGCAAAAAATTAAACTTTGTGAAATTTTGTGATCTTTTCCAAATCTTTTCAATACAAATGTTTTAGTTTTTTTTTTTGAATTTGGTCTATGAAATGAGCAAAATTATCTATGTTTAACCCTTTTTAAAAGAAAATCTTGATTTCAATATTTTCAAAAAAAAAAATTGTGACTGTGATCGGAAAATTTCAAAATAATTTCATTTTCAACATTAAAAATCCGACCAATAATTTCCGAAATATCAGTCAGTTGAAAATTAGAGACTAATTAAGAGATACCGGGATCCGTAGTGTAGGGGTAAGCGTGGTTGCCTCTCACCCAGTCGGCTTTGATCCCAGCCGGTCCCGGTGGCATTTTTCGAGGTCGTCAGTTTGAATCCCAGCGTGGATGGAAGCTCAGGTGTAAAAAGAGGTTTGCAATTGCCTCAACAATCAAGCCTCCGGACACCTAGTTTCGAGTAGGAATCTCGCAATCGAGAACGCCAAGGCAATGCTGTAGAGCAACTTATTTGATTTTTGATAAGATTTTAGAGATACTTAAAAAAACATGTTTATCAGGTTGTATCTCAGAAACTGATTGTCCGATATTCGAAGTTTAATAAAATGAACGAATTTTCCCCAGCGTTTCAAAATATTTTTTTCAGGGGTGCTTTTCTTTAAAGAAATGTTTTTTAATGCAAAAAACGAAAAAATGCCTAAAAGTAGCTATAATATGAAACCTGTACATTTTATGAACATATTTGAATGTATTTTTTAAATGCAAAATCGAAATTGCTAAAAAAAATGTTTTCAATATTTTTGTCCAGTTTTCAATATTTCTTAAGCCAGTTGTTGCACCATCATTGGCTCAGATGATGTCATTTTCAGTCCTTTTGAAATAAATAAAAGGATCGGAAATTAAAAAAATACCTACATTAAGAATTTTAATTTTTACAAAAAAATCAATTTTCCTAAATCAAATTTCCCAAAATCCGTATTCTTTCAAAATCAATTTATCAAAATTCGCATTTTTTGTTTTTATATTTGGACAAAACCTGCATCTTTTGAGTCATTCAAAAGTATCGACCAGTTTTTTGCCGACGAATCGTATTTTTTTTAAATGGTGATTTTTGTGAAACAAAAAAATATTTTGATATATTTTGAAAACGGTGCACCTAATCAAAAAAGGTGATGTACTTTTCGATTGCAAATTCGATTTTACATTAAAAAAGGAGGTTAAAGAAGTTTAGGTATAAGATTTCATTTTTTTTTTTTTTTTGCAAAAACCACTATTTAAAAAACATCACTCGCCGGCCAATTTTGGACCATACTTCTGAATGGCTTGAAAGATTCGGTGTTTTGTCCCTAAAACATGTAAAAAAGTCAAAAATTAAAAAAATACGGATTTTGGGAATTTTAATTTTTGTGAAATAAAGTTAATTAAAAAACACATTTTTTCCATTTACCTATTTTTTCTGAATATTCTTTATCAATACCGTAAACCGGGGTGACTTTGATAGGATTTCAATTTATTTATGGAATATTTCCCAACTGGAAAGGTTTTTCTCAAGATAATTATTTTTAAAACATGTACTGGGGTAGGCTACACAAAGTTCATGCACTATTTCTTGAAAAAGTTTTTTTTTCTATAATGCTCAGAAAAATAGTTACGTTAAAAATTCTCATTTTAAATTCCGGGGTGACTTTGATAGTCATAGTTTTTCTTGATAAAATCAGATTATAGGTGTTCAAACTTCATTTATACGTTAAATGAACCATCACTAAAGTTGATAATATAGTTTTAAAGAAAAAAATCAATGTTTATATTAAGTTAACTAAGTTTTAAGGCTTTTTAACAAAATACATATAAATTTTAGGTTAAGTTGTTAAAAAGTCGGAATTGTGCCTGAAATTCGTTAAATCTTGTATTGTTCATAAAATTATCGATTTATATTACATTTTAAACTGAATTTTTGTTTCAAAAACACATATTATTTAATATTTACAAAATTAGTTTACCTTCTCCTAGTGGAAAATTGTCCAAAGAATCCGAAAATGTATTCCATTTTCCGATTCAAAATTATGTTCATTGAGAAAATCATGACACTTTGAGGAGTTTGAAAAAATGCCTTTCATCAACATTTTCTTAATAATAGTTAACTAACTTTTTAAACCTTTCAAAATGTTATGAAAAGTTCTTCTTGAGGTTCTTTGAGTACTTCTCTACCATGGTCAGTTTGATTCTAAACCATTCCGTACGTATTAAATTTGTACTCTTCATTTTGCGGAAAAATCTCATACCTCATACCTCATCAAAGTCACCCCGGCTATCAAAGTCACCCCGTTTTACGGTACCTACAACTTTTCTGAAGACACCAAAATGCACCACGGAGCGTATTTTGTTGTTTCCCTCTGGAAAAGATGCAATCATTTAAAAAGGCCTGTTAAAAACTTTAAAAACGCTGTAACTTTTTACCAAAATGACCTAACAACTTCGTTGACATTTCAAAAAGCAGCGTATTTTTTATGCTCTAAATATGTCTTGAAGACACCAACATTTCCAAAATAAATACAAAAAAGATATGGAATAAAAACACTTTTTTGATGGGCCACCCTACTGTATTTCTTTTAAAATGCTGTTGAATGATCAGATTAAGAGATAAAGATTTGGTGTTTTCGACAAAGTTGTTTGAAATGTCTAGTACTACATAGTATACCTCTATCTCATCTAGAAGCGTAGATAGTTTTTGAAAATATTAGAAATTGTTGGACCACCCTAATATCGTTTTGACCAAAAGATGTAAATTTCATTCTTAACAAATTCTTCTTAGACATCGAAGCTCGAAAGTACATCCCTGAAGCGGGAATAAATAATTCCTGCTATATTTGCGTTTCCGACCACTGTGGCAATGACACAAAATGGCTTCTTTAGTGATACGGAAAGCCCCCACAAAGTTTGAGCCAAACAATTAACATTGTTCAAAGGATAGAAGTAAAAAAAACGACGTTTTTAAGATATTAAATCTTAAGATAATAGCATGTAATAGCTATCATTTAGAGTACTTCAAGAACATTTCATTATAGCTCCACGCTGCACAAACCTTCATTTTTCAACCCCATTTCATGTGTTCATGGAAAACAGGTGGTACCGACAAGTGCTGCCAGCTGCGGGGAAACAGCCTACGTGCCTTCGCTGAAGCAGCTGGACAACAGTTGCCAGAAAAGGGGGAAAAAACCATCACCACCACAGGCATAGGAAGTGGCTTATGCGGAAATTATATGCAAAAAGGAAAACAGAATATGGTAATGATTTCCTCCATTCCTCTCAGCGCAAACGGTATTCAGGAAGAAAAAAAAAACGAGAAGAAGAGGGGCGCTTTCCCAAGGAATGGTTTCCGTTATTTTTTTCTCCAAGGCAGCCACCCAAGTGCGTCGTTACTGCTCTACAGGGGTAATCACTCCACACTGCTCTGACGACGATCGCCCGGTGGACGAAGACCGAAGCCGACAGGTTCAGGTATTTTGTTCCGTGATGAAGAGGGTTTTTTTTTGTTCCTTCACGGGCTTTTCTTTTACCTGGACGGAGGAGGGGGAGGACGTTGTTACTGGAAGGCACTGTTGAAATGCAACGCGCGAGCAAAGTGGTCTTAGGGAAATGATGGGAGCTGGGAGGTTTCCGGGAAGACTCCTGAACTGGAAGAGAAGGGAAAACAGGCCTTTAAGGTGGAGATTTGTTGCAAGCTTTAATATTTTTTGATTTAAAGACCAATTTTGATTTTATTTTATTAGCAATAACTCTTTCTGCTACTGGCTCATCATCATCCTCTGCCCTTATTCACAAAATTTCATGAAAAAAAAAAACAAAAACTAAAACTAAAACGAAGAACGATGATGAAAGAACGAAGAACGAAGAACGAAGAACGAAGAACGAAGAACGAAGAACGAAGAACGAACAATTACGCAGGTCGTCATAAACCATTTCCAACCAAAAACCACTAATTACAAAATTAGTACAAGCCTTTGAAAAGAGCCTAACTTCCCGCGTTTCAGGACCTCTCTCGCTTCCTAGTTGATTCCATTGTGGTAAGCTCACAATCATCTCCACCGCCGTTGTTGTTATCGCCCTGGCTGCTCGTCATCGTCAGCAGTGGCTCGCAGGTTGTCTTCTTGTCCGCAGAGCGGCCGAGAAGGATGATCCCCCGGACGAGATATGGCCGTCGTCGTCGTTTGTTTTTGCACTGGCAGTTGGAGTAAAATTAGCCTCCATCGTCAGGATTAAGTGCGGACCATAAAACTTGACTCGTTGGCCTAGAAAGCACCACGTTTTCTACGCTACTCTTCAGCTACGACGATGTGGTCGAATAATGCTTTAAGATCTTTGCCGGGATGAGGTCGAGCATTTTACGAGGACGAGGACGTCGATTTGCGTGGTCGTTTGCTTTAAATTTTATTGGTTTAATCTTGAAAATTTATTTGCGAGCTCTTTCATGGGGATCAATATTTTGAGAAGCAAACGATACGGTCAAAGTCGGTTGGGAGAGTCGGTATCCTTTAAATTCAAGCTGAACTTTAAAATTGCCTTTAAGCTGCGAAGACAAGGATTGTGAAAGAAATGGGAAAAATCGCCGTAGGCAGTTTTTACATTTTTGTTTGCTCCAACGAAACCAGAAAGTGGGAAACTTGGAAAAACTTTTTAAATATAGTTACTCAAGATTTCTGATATATTAGACCATTCTTTATCTGAAAATTAACAAATATTAAAAACAGGCAAAACAATTCAACTAAATTTTAAACAAAAATCAAAATTAAAACAAAAAAAAAAAAAAAACAAAAACAAAAAACAAAACACAAAAAAAAAAAAAAAACAAAAACAAAACACAAAAAAACAAAAAACAAAAAACAAAAACAAAAAAAACAAAAACAAAAAACAAAAAACAAAAAACAAAAAACAAAAACAAAAAACAAAAAAACAAAAACAAAAAACAAAAACTAAAACAAAAAACAAAAAACAAAAACAAAAAACAAAAACAAAAAACAAAAACAAAAAACAAAAACAAAAAACAAAAACAAAAAACAAAAACAAAAACAAAAAACAAAAACAAAAAACAAAAAACAAAAACAAAAAAACAAAAAACAAAAACAAAAAACAAAAAACAAAAAACAAAAAACAAAAAACAAAAAACAAAAAAAAAAAAAAAAAAAACAAAAAACAAAAAACAAAAAACAAAAAACAAAAAACAAAAAACAAAAAACAAAAAACAAAAAACAAAAAACAAAAAACAAAAAACAAAAAACAAAAAACAAAAAACAAAAAACAAAAAACAAAAAACAAAAAACAAAAAACAATAAAACAAACTCAAATTCATTCCAAAGAAAACAAAAACGACTCCTTTCACAGCTCGTAAAAAATCGCACGGCGAAGTTCGTACGATTTGATACCACAGCTGCTGCTACCCTGGCCGGACCTAATGGTTTCCGAATCCTGCTAGTTCCGACTAGGACCGTCATCATCAGGCCATCATTCGCGCACAAAACCGTTCGTCCTTGTTTGGTTTTCTAACGTCGTCGTCGTCGCCGTCACAATGGCCCAGGTGTGTGCGGCGGGTGTAATTAACATCCCTGGCCACGGGAGTTCAGTGAACGCCTTTTTCTAGTTTTCTTGTGTTTTCTCCGGACCGGCGTCGGACGGAAGGGAGTGCCCCCCCCCCCCCGCAAGGTAGACGAAGATTCGGGAACAGGGTGGTTCATAGAGATGGAAACACTATTTTCTCAGCAATCTTAATCCAATCCATTTAGTAGCATCTTGGCTCAGGAGGCACGTCGACGGTTGTGTACTGAACTCGCTTCTACAAGGAGATAAGAACTTCAAGGGAAACAATGGATCACCCTACTCCAGGAGAAAGAACGTGTGGAATTTCCACGGCCGGAACGTGCGAACGGCATGTGCCGCTTGGAATTAATGGGCAACTTATCAACTTTTCCTCGTCAGCAAGGGTTATTACATGGCGGGTGTGTTTGGCGGGCATTCTTTGGAAACGGATGGCCCCCGGTAGACGGTGGCTGAGACCTTTGCCAGCAATCGTTATCTCTCCATCACGGATGACTTGGCGGAAGTTTTAGATGACTGCTAATAGGCACCTACATTTTATGGCACGGGAAACTCTACCCGATGATATGCTTTGGCTATAGTGTGAGTCACGATTTCAGGTCGTACAGATTGTATGTCTGAATAAATTTGAGCTGTTCTAGGATTCAATTGGGAATGCTTTTAGCTGTTGATTGCCTTTCTCGTTAAATTCACCTAACTTATGTAGATACCTCCTTGAAATGTTTACGATTTTAGCGTGTTTGAATCTAAACAAGCTTGTTTCCCTTGTGCAAACTGCTGACATGATGGATCATCTCTTATTCGATTCCCATCGAAAATCCATCAAATCTTGTCCGTTTTTGAGCAAACGAGAATCGTAGCAGTAAACAAATTCAACGACCCGTGAAGCACTACCCACTACCCACCCTCCGAAATGTGAAGAAGGTTTGAGTACTACTTTGAAAAGTAACATGTGGCCTTATTGGGAAAGGTAAATGGATCTTGTACTCAACAGTTTGAGAATCTTTTAATGGTTGATACATCGTTAAGATAGTCACAAAATTAAAACATTTCTTTAAAATGAGCATCTTTTGCAGCCGTGTTCCAATTCCCAATGGGGAAACGTTTCCACCCCCTCAAAACCCAAAGGGAAAATTTGCCCAGTCAGCGCTGAATCGAGTTCGTGCTGCTCCAATAATCAAACCAACCTTGCCCTTCAGCATCGGTTCGTATTCCCGTTGATGCTCGACTCCCATAATTTGCCAAATGCTTCATCAATCGAATCTAGCATCGTGCAGAGTCCTTTCGTAACGATTCCCGTTAGGGTCTTGTTTGCCTTCGCCAAACCATTACTTTGCAACATCTGCCTTTTTTAAAAGAAGCGTTTCCATCATTCACTCTGGGCGTATTATCGATCATGGAGACTGCTATAAAATTTGAAAAAAAAATATTTTTTTTTCTTTGTATTATTTCTGATTGTCTAGCTAAAGTATGACTCCCTCACTACTCTAATTTAACTAAAATAAGGTCGCAGAACTCGAATTTGATGTTAAATACAAGAAAATGAAAAAAAAAAGGTTTTTTTGTGATTCGATTATCCGATGTCGCATACAAATCTTCGGATAATCGGTTTTCGGATAATCAAAACATTGGATAAACGAGGCTTCGGATTATCGAGTCTGGACTGTATTAGAACCGCTCTATTCTCGCAAGAATTATTTCATGTTTAATCAGAATATCCCTCTGATTTGCATTTTACAATACAAACGCTTTAAATCACTTCTATAAATTTGTAAAAATGTGTACAATTTCGATATGCCAATTTTAACTTTTTAAAGTATTTGACAGTAAATTTTTAAAATGGAAATCAATACATGAAATTTTTGCTACAAAGTGTTTGGCATAATCAACTCAATCAAAAGGAGTTATAGATTTATTTCAAAGTAATTTCTTTTTATTTGGTTCAGGTGAATAAAAAATTTAAATTCCCATTTCTTGAGAAATTTTTGAATTTCCTGAAAATTCCTTAGATAAGCAACTCTCTACGAAATCAGCCGATTTCGACCATTTTTATTTTTTGTATTTTTTTATTTGACTCAAACTTTGTGGGGGCCTTTCCTATGACCAAATAAGCTATTTGGTGTCATTGGTTCACCTATGCAAGTCTCCATACAATTTTGGCTACTGTCCATACAAAAATGGTATGTAAATATTCAAACAGCTGTAACTTTTGAGTGAATTTTCTGATCAATTTGGTGTCTTCGGCAAAGTTGTAGATATTGTTGAGGACTTTTGAGAAAAAAATAGGTACACGGAAAAAAAATTTGATGATTTTGTTATCAACTTTTTTTTCACTAAAACTCAATTTCCCAAAATATGTATTTTTTGATTTTCGAGATTTTTTGAAATATTTTAGAGGACAAACATCCGCAACTTTTGAGCCATAGAGAATCATGGTCAAAAAATCTGCTGCCGAGTTATGATTTTGTGAAACAATAGTGATTTTTGGAAAAAATAGAAATTTCATGCAAAAACAGGTATGACATTATTTTTTTAAGAGCGAGTCCACGAGCAAAGCATACCCATCTCGCATCGACCTCACCAATCTGCCTGAAATTTTCAGGGGTTGTTTGTACATATATAACTAGCATCTGGCCAAAATATGAGCTCTCTAGGTCAACGGGAAGTGGGGCAAATCGGGACACAAAGTTTGAAGGTTCAAAAACGTCAAAAATCGTAAAAAGGCTGTAACTTGGGCAAAATTCAATTTAATTTAAAAATTCAAAATGCATCTGAAAGGGCTTAAAAAATGCAACAAAATGCAGGATAGAGCACCCCGATTGGTTAAGTCTAAAGGGAGTTATTGACATTTTAGTGAAAAAATAGCACAATTTTCAAACTCAAATAAAAAAGTGTTCCATCCAGATATCAACTCGGTTCGACCTGCAGCTTGTAGGGGACATCTGGGACTACCATCTGAGACTGAGAACGCTTTGGGTAAGGCAGTTCAACATATTAAATAGACACTTTTACTTTTAGTGAATTTTTTGGTTGTAAATTTTTGCTCGGGGACCCCTTAGATCCCATTTTCTGATGATAATTTTATCATAATCGTGTTCCTGAGACAATTTCACAATAGAAACATGCATAAAAATGTTTATTTTCATCCATTTTAACCCTTTAAAAAATGAAAGTTAAAAAAAATCTTCGATTCACATTTATTGAAATTCAAGTTCGTTTCCAAGGATACTAGATGACACCAGAAAAAAGCAGCATCTCATTTTTTTTAACTTTCATTTTTTAAAGGGTTAAAATGGATGAAAATAAACATTTTTATGCATGTTTCTATTGTGAAATTGTCTCAGGAACACGAATATGATAAAATTATCATCAGAAAATAGGATCTAAGGGGTCCCCCGAGCAAAAATTTACATCCAAAAAATTCACTAAAAGTAAAAGTGTCTATTTAATATGTTAAACTGCCTTACCCAAAGCGTTCTCAGTCTCAGATGGTAGTCCCAGATGTCCCCTACAAGCTGCAGGTCGAACCGAGTTGATATCTGGATGGAACACTTTTTATTTGAGTTTGAAAATTGTGCTATTTTTTCACTAAAATGTCAATAACTCCCTTTAGATTTAACCAATCGGGGTGCTCTATCCTGCATTTTGTTGCATTTTTTAAGCCCTTTCAGATGCATTTTGAATTTTTAAATTAAATTGAATTTTGCCCAAGTTACAGCCTTTTACGATTTTTGACGTTTTTGAACCTTCAAACTTTGTGTCCCGATTTGCCCCACTTCCCGTTGACCTAGAGTGCTCATATTTTGGCCAGATGCTAGTTTTATATGTACAAACAACCCCTGAAAATTTCAGGCAGATTGGTGAGGTCCAAACGACGTCCCATACAAAGGGGTATGCCCTGTTCGTGGACTCGCTCTTAATGCAAAATTGAATTTGCAATTTAAAACTACTTTTCAGATTTTTTGATAAAGTGCTCTATTTCAAGATAGAGCCACTGAAAGTTCGATTTTGGCGAAATATTTGCAGTTTTTCGATTTGAAAAAAAGTGACCATGAGTGACCATTTCTTGAATTTTTTTTTTTTTTTGAAAAGTTCTGAAAATTTGCTATAAAATTGTCTAAGAGACATTGAAGATTGCACCTTGGGTGGCTGAGATACAGCCGCTTTAAGAAAAAGAAACACGAAAATTGAAGTTTTTTAAGTTTCACCCAAACAACTCACCATTTTCTAATATCGATATCTCAGCAAGTAATGGTCCGATTTTCAATATCAAAATATAAAACATTCGTGAAATTTTCCGATCTCTTCGAAAAAAATATTTTGAAAAAAATTAAATCAAGACAAGCATTTTAAACGGACATAATATTCAATGTTTGGCCCTTTTAAAATGTAAGTCTGGACTTAAAAAATTTCAAAACATTTTTTTCGAAAAGAAATATTTTCAGATATGGTGGTGGTGGAAATATGGTCACTTATGGTCACTATTTTTAAAAATCGAAAAACTGCAAATATTTCGCTAAAATTAAACATTTGGTGGCTATATCTTGAAAATGGAACACTTTATCAAAAAATCTGTTACGTACTTTCCGATTGCAAATTCAATTTTGCATTAAAAAATAATGTCAAACTTGTTTTTGCATGAAACTTCGATTTTTTCCAAATATCACACGGTGTCAGATTTTTTGACCATGTTTCTCTTTGGCTCAAAAGTTGCGGATTTTTGTCCCCTAAAACATTTCAAAAAATCTCGAAAATCAAAAAATACGTATTTTGGGAAATGGAGTTTTTGTGAAAAAAATTTGCATTTTTTCCGTGTACCTATTTTTTTCTCAATAGTCCTCAACAATACCTACAACTTTGCCGAAGACACCAAATTGATCAGACAATTCACTCAAAAGTTACAGCTGCTTGAATATTTACGTACCTTTTTTCTATGGACAGTAGCCAAAATTGTATGGAGACTTGCATGGGTGAACCAATGACACAAAATAGCTTATTTGGTCATAGGGAAGGCCTCCATAAAGTTTGAGCACAATAAAAAAAATACAAATAAAATCCATTTCCGGTTTTGGTAGAGAATTGCTCAGATTTTGGGGGAGTAAAAATTTCCTTAAGTTTTGCCCCGAATATTTTGAAATTTTAGAGAAACAAAGCATCATAAAATTTAAAAAAATATATTTAAAACAGTTAAATTTATTGTTCTTATGGAACAAAACGGCTCATCTGAAAATTTAATCTCAAGTTTTACTTTAGATAATCTTTTAGTTTGAAGCATTAAACGCTGCAAATAGTTAACTATTAACGTAATCATTCGAATTCCCGCACGCTTTGAAACCCGGACACCTCATCTTGTGTTATCATTTATTTGGATATAAGTTCGCATTATAAATGTCAAAAATGGGTTATTTGATAAATTCTAACATCAACTTTCATTTAAAGTTTGTTTGAACGCTGTAGTTAATGTCAAAACAAATAAATAAAATAAAATTGTAAGATTACCAAAAATGCGAAACATTTCACGTGAAATATTTCATAGGCGTCCGAAGCACCGGGAAGGCAAAGCAGAAATTTATGGTTTTGATTTCCTTAAATTCAAGCAAATTTTTACATAAAATATCGATTGTTTTGATGTTAACAGCTTGTTTGAGACCTAAAGAATGCCATTCACTAACATTGCAGTCGAAATTTGTGCGATTCCTTAGCAAAAACGAGTGTCCGGAATTCGAAGCAAAAGAGTCTGGATTTCGAATCAGCTTTTATCAGTATCCGGGATTTGAAGCACAACAAGTCATTTTAATTTTCGAAATCTGATGAAAAAATATTTAAAAAAGACATATTTTGCAAAACTGACTGTTAATACTACATCCTGATGAAATTTCTTCATTTCCAACTTATGTCATGATTTTTTTTGTCAGCTATAACAAAAATGATATGCTACTATGTGTCCGGATTTCGAATCATGACGTTATACATTTAAGGAGCTTTAAAAAAGTTTTATCCCGTTCCCACGTAGAAATGTGCAATGAAAAAATCGAAAACTTGTGTTTCTAGGAGGGATTTTTAAATTTTGGTATGTTTAGTAGACAAAAAGTGCATTTTTAAAGATTTATAAAATCATGACTAACATTTCAAATGGGCTTAAATATATTATTTGTAAGTCGTGATTTGAAAAATCGGAACATATTTTTCCAAATGGTTGAGAAACTTTCAAACCAGTTTCACTTTTGAACATTAAAAATCTGAATTGGGTAACGGGAATTGGGCAATTGTTTCCATGAAACCATCGATTAAGAATCGTGGGTTATCATACAAAGGTCGAATTTGATTATTCATCAAAGTTTCAAATCCGTATCCATCTTTGGCTATTTTTGAAAATATTTTTTTCGAAATGCTGAGAAAATTCTTTTCAATTTCATTTGATGAAATAGTTGCATCAAATGAAATTGAAAAGAATTTTCTCAACATTTCGAAAAAAATATTTTCAAAAATAGCCAAAGATGGATACGGATTTGAAACTTTGATGAATAATCAAACATAAAAATATCTCATAACCTGTGCAATTCTTCAAAAAATTATCCACAAAACTGTGGATTCAACAGAACATAGAATGAAATGTTGTAGTCAGTCAAAACTAGTATGGAAGTGGGTAGTAGAAGTAGTATCGAAACGTTTGAAGTTAAATTTAGAAGATCCAGAAGACATCTTGGAAATGAGTATTGGAACATCGCAAAGACACAAAGCTTGTTTATAGTTAGTGGCAGAGGCAATGCGTTTTAATTTGAGCAATTTGAAGAGTGGAACACTTGCAAAATTTCAGGAACATATTAGACAGTTAAGATGGAATTTTAAAATGTTGTTTGAAAAGATTTTTGGTGATTATTTGAACATTTTTTGCAGAATTTTCTTGTTTTTTTGTAACGCTTGGAATACGTAAATAAAAACATTTTTTTCGAAAAAAAAGAAAGATCTAACCACATTTCAAAGGAGAATTGAAGTTTCTTCTAATTTTTTGTTGTTGCTTTTTTCACTGTGCATTTTTGACATTTTCCATAAAACAATATAAGTTTAAAAAATCATAACTTGGCAAACAACAAAACGTTCGTCAAACGCTAAACTTCAGAAAATGGCACATTTTGTCTATTGAAACATATAAAAAAATCGAAGTTGGTAAAGTTGTTACAATTCGAATATTTGTGACAAAGAATAATTTAAAAGTAGATTTTTTTTAAAAGTGTACCATTTTTTTCTGAATAGTCCTAATCATAATCGACAACTTTGCCCAAGACTCAAAATCGATCAGAAAATCACTTCTAGAGATACAGATTTTAGAATGTTTTCAAAGTACACTTTTCTATGAACCCCCAAATTTGCATGGAGACATGGATGAAGAAATGTATGACGCAAAATGGCTTATTTGGACCGATGGAATCGGTAGACAAAGATGCACACAGATAAAAAGTACTTCGAAAAGTGAATTTCCAAAATTAAAATCTTGAAAAATAAACTTTGATTGAATTTCGGCAAAATGAATAATTTAAAAGAAAATTCATTTTGCCAGAGCGTTAAATTCCAGAAAATATCGCAAAATTAATTACTCTCTAACATTGATATATCTGTTTTTTTCTTGAAGTGTGCAGTTTCAAAATTTTAAATCTATCATATCAATGGATAATATTTTTTGAAACGAAGTTTTTATTTTAACTTTTATTTAAGATATGCTGATTTAATTAAAAAGAAATGCAGGAAGGTTTTTTACAAATATTTTCAAGCTACACATTGTTTTGAAAACATACACAAAAATTAAAATTATTTGAATCCGATAATCATTTTCTTACATAAAAATGGAATGCTCTCCTCAAATCGAATAGATTTATTTTTTCCGATAAGAACTTTGAAATCCTCCCACCGGTCACGTCCACGCCAACTGACAGCTGCCACTCCAAATGGACGTGATCAAAGTTAAGGCCATATCGATGCCTCCCACTCTTCTCAATAAGATATTCTCGGTTCCAGTCTGTTCATTTTTTTCTTGCTTCTGTTCTGCCCCAACCGTGACATGAACAGACAAGATTTTATTTAAATTCACCCAAACCCAGCCCCGGCAGAGTTCGCATTGATTCACTGCTTCTTTATTCATGAGTTTGTGATGCTTTTTCGCACTCACTCACTCACTTACTCACTCCTTTTTATTTTTTTCTCGCCGTTGACGATCCTCACCCGCGATGAGTGAAATCGTAAAAAAGTAAGCTTCTTCACCCCGCGCTGTCGCCGTCTTTTGATAAATTTCATTTTAATAACTTTGATCTGGATAACGAGCTGTGTGCTGATGATTATGTTCAGCTCTTTTTCGCTCCCCGCCATCATCGAGTTGGGCAACAAATTCATCGTTTTGCTCAGCGAGCGCTGCGAAACTTGTGACTTTAAGCTATTTATTAAGGTTTGTTGCTTTTTGGCGCGCTCCCCGACGAAAACATCTTCGCTCGACAACCCCCGTTTCTTTTTTACGAAGCTTTTTGCCCCAAACTTCAAACACAAAATCTCACGAAAACTGTCAGATTTTCAGCTCAAAGTTAGAACGGGGTTGAACTCACCCCCAGCAGTGCAGCAAAGAGTTGGTTGCGAGAATTTTATGACAGTTGCAAACTTGCTTTTTATGAACGTTTGCCACCGTCACCACCGTGTTGATGCTCAGACCCGGACTGCGAGCTGGACCGGGCGATGGAGACCATCTTCGTCTGTGGCGTGTCCCGGTTTTAAGGAGATTCGTTATTGACAGAGTTAAAAGTGTTTTGTGAAGTTTTTTTTGCAATTGGTTACTAAAATATATTTATCTTACATGATTCTTTGCTTGCAGATGAGGAAGACTTTTAATAAGTCTATAAAATAATTATAAATAATTGTCCAGTGGTTTAGTAAAAGAGATTTTGAGTGACTCACCACACATAACCTTCGGATGCCTAGAAATGAGCAGAAATTTGCAACAGAGCCAACAAAAGATCCGGAGGTCGTTAAAGTGGATTGCTTTGCTTTTATAAATAATTGTTTGTTTGAATTGTTTCGAACGATTTGATTGCCGAATAATTATTTTTAATGAAACTATTTGAAAATATTGACCTACCTTAGAGCAATTCTCTATGAAGTCGGTCTTTTTTTGAATTTTAATTTTTATATTTTTTAATCCGACTGAAACTTTTCTGGTGCCTTCGGTATGCCCAAAGAAGCCATTTTGCATCATTAGTTTGTCCATATAATTTTCCATACAAATTTGGCAGCTGTCGATACAAAATATATATGATATATGAAAATTCAAATTCTGTATCTTTTGAAGGAATTTTCTGATCGATTTGGTGTCTTCGGTAAAGTTGTAGGTATATGGACTACACTGAAAAAAAATGATACACGGTAAATTTTTTTTGGAGATTTTTAATTTCAATTATTGTCACTTAAACTTGATTTGCGAAAAAAACACAATTTTTATTTTTTTTATTTTTTTATATGTTTCAGAGGACATCAAATTCCAATTTTTCAGAAATTTACAGGTTCTGCAAAAATCTTTGACCGAGTTTTGATTTTTTTAATCAATACTGAATAAAAAAAAAAACGAAATATTGGTCGCAAAAATTTTTCAACTTCATTTTTCGATGTGAAATCAAATTTGCAATCAAAAAGTACTGTAGTGAAATTTTCATAAAGTTCACCGTTTTCCAGTTCAATCCATTTTTAGGTGACTTATTGTCGCAGTTTTTGATTTTTTAAATTAGTTCACATGTTTGAAAACACTTTTGACAAAATTTTTTTTTGAGAAGCTGAGAAAATTCTCAACATTTTGCTTTTTTGAACTTTGTTGATACGACCCTCAGTTGCTGAGATATTGCCATGCAAAGGTTTAAAAACATGAAAATTGATAATTTCCAATTCTCACCCAAACAGCCCACCGTCGATATCTCGGCAACTAATGGTCCGATTTACAATGTTAAAATATGAAACATTCGTGTAATTTTCCGATCTCTTCGAAAACAATATTTTCAAAATTTTTAAATCAAGGCCAACATTTCAAAATGGCCAAATATTTCATGTTATGCCATTTTGAGTTGAATTGTTCGCAAAAAGTTCAGTTATTTTGAAATTTTAAAAATTCCATGAACACAGCAAAAAATCCGATGGTAAAATCGCATGCAAAAGCATGCACATCACCTTCGTCAAAATAAACACTTAATATTACACACTGCATGTACAATTTTGCCATACACAAAAAAAAAGTTGCAGTTGACGGGATTCAAACCCAGCACCAACAGTAAGGACGGGCGCCTTAACCCACTCGGCCATCAGACCGATGAATATCTGTAAGGATAAACGCATATATGAGCTTGACATTTCGGTCAAGTAGGTTTCCCATACTGATGGGCTACATATTTCAGGGTGTAAAATCACATAAAATTGCTTAAAATAATGCAACATTTATTTTACACGCAGCTAGATTACTACTTTTTTGGCTGTGAAGGAAGGACACCCTTGTAAAAAAAAATTTTCGAAGAGCTAAGAAAATCTGCTACATTTTTTTTTGACTTAGTTGATCGAAATAGGATAAACCCCCCTTTTGCCTTTCTTACTAAAGAAAGGTATAGGTTTTACTTTAAGGCTGGACGTCATTTTCATCTTCGTAAATATGTCGATTCATCATGAATTTTCTTCGGAAAAATCGTCAAAAAATCACACTGCATCGATTTTCGACGCTCTATCGATTCACCTTGACAGAACTCGCCTATCTCCCCCCCAATCTACATCCATAGTACAGACCATGAGTGAGCATCTGAAACAAATTTGACATCTATCAGCAATCCGGATCAATTTTTAGAGCGATTTACTTTTTGCCTTTCTTACTAAAGAAAGGTATAGGTTTTACTTTAAGGCTGGACGTCATTTTCATCTTCGTAAATATGTCGATTCATCATGACTTTTCTTCGGAAAAATCGCCAAAAAATCACACTGCATCGATTTTCGACGCTCTATCGATTCACCTTGACAGAACTCGCCTATCTCCAACCCTCGAATTTTGAGAAAATAAATTCCGTGGAGTTCGAGTGATGTCCGTGTGTGGTAAATTTTTTGCCAAATTTTGTGTCGCGTAATCCTCGGCTCCCCTATTTTCGATTTTGATTGTTCCAAGTGCATTTGAAAGCTGGTGTGCTGAACAAGGGTCATTTTGAGACCGAATTTCGAAGTATCCATCTGTTTTCGGATGCGGCCAGACTTTTCAACAAAATACACAGTTTTCAAATGAAAATATGATCAAAATTTTTCATTTTCATATCTTTTATTTATCTCAAAAATTGCATTTTTCGAGCTCTACAACCTCCCAAATTTTCATCCAGATCCATAATCTGGTTCTGGAGTTAGAGCCGTTTGATTAACCTACCAAAAGAAAAAAAATCCCTAAAAAAAGGTAAAAGCCCACCTGGTGACCTTTGCCAACACTTTTCATTTCCGATTTTATCCGAAATTTCTTTCTACATCCATAGTACAGACCATGAGTGAGCATCTGAAACAAATTTGACATCTATCGGCAATCCGGATCAATTTTTAGAGCGATTTACTTTTTGCCTTTCTTACTAAAGAAAGGTATAGGTTTTACTTTAAGGCTGGACGTCATTTTCATCTTCGTAAATATGTCGATTCATCATGAATTTTCTTCGGAAAAATCGTCAAAAAATCACACTGCATCGATTTTAGACGCATCGTCGCCAAGTCGACAAGTTGTCAAGTTGAGCTTCTAATGCTGGCGCGTACTGCTGGCGCGTCTTGTTATTGGGATCCAATATACTCTAATATGTGTTGGGTGCCCTATCAATTTTCATTTGCTACTATAGACATCGTATATTTTTCGGCTCTTTAGTATTATCATTATATGCATAACTGTCCAGTATTTGTTTTGAAACCTGCGACATGAGACCATTATGCGATTTAAATTCTGTCATTTATTTTTGTTGTGTGGTGGTCTAGAGGTTTGTGTCCTAACTAATATTTTATCTAGATCAGAGGCAAAAGATTAAATCTTGAGAAACATTGAGGTGAATTTGAAAGAGCTTTTAGAGAGTGGGGATCTTTTTAGAAAGTGGGGATCTTCTTCGAAAGTTTTTGGCTTGCTTCTTGTTGTTGGGTGAAAAAGGAAAGCTTTGATCGCAAGCGAGCGAGGGAGAGAACTTATATTCCTTTCCTCTCCACACTCGCGCTCACCGCACACGGCGCCTTGTTCTTAAGAGGCGATGGTGTAGAGGTATAAATTCAAACGTTGTGTTGTTGTTTTGACAAAGAACTTTGTCCTAAGGGCACTGTCTACGGGTGTCAATCCAAAACTTCGCGAAGCGAAAGTGTAACGATTTGTGTAATTGTTTGATCGCTTATATCTTCCACCCAATTCAAGCAATCTGCATGCTTTATCCACCAAACGAAAGGGGAAGTCTTAAATTGTAAGTAGACTACCTCACAAAGTTGATAAAACTTTGTTAAAGTATTCAAAAGTTAAGATGAAAATAAAAAATGAATGCAGGAAAAATCCCGGCTGCTGATTGGCTGAGAGCACTTTACAAATTTTGCCTTGCCTCCTGCTTTCGTGAAACTGTCACGCGAGAATGTTGCACCACTGTTGCCACATTTCATGCGAACTATTTAAGCTAGCACTTAGCCTCAGAAAATTTCAGTGCCTTCCGTGGTTTCATCAAAGACGGATCCACGGTAGTAATTTTATTGCTCACACGCACACACGCACACATTGAAAGACACAGTTTGTGCACTACATTGGGAGGAATTCTGTTCTAATGAAGATTGTTATGATGGTCACCGGACAACCAGAATGATTTGAGGCAATGGGGTTGGGACCAATCTGGAAGGATATTGGCCACACCCGGAGTGGCCAGTGCCCTCGGGAAGGTTCTACCGGGGGGACATTAATCGAACCATACGACTTGGGGCAGTATTGGTATCAAAATTCATGGTTTTTGAAACATGGTTTTTGAAACTGGTAATGAAAATGGCCATTTTAACCGGATTGACCACACCCGGAGTGGCCAGTGCCCTCAGGGAGGTTCTACCGGGGAGACATTAATCGAACCATACACTTGGGGCCGTCTTTGACGAAACCTCGTAAGGTACTGAAATTTTCTGAGGCTATCTGTTGGCTTAAATAGTTCGCATGAAATGTGGCAACAATGGTGCAACATTCTCGCGTGACAGTTCCACGAAAGCAAGAGACAAGGCAAAATTTGCACCATGTTGCCACATTTTATGTGAACTATTTAAGCTAACAGATAGCCTCAGAAAATTTCAGTACCTTACGAGGTTTCGTCAAAGACGGATCCACGGTGGTAATTTTATTGCTCAGACACACACATCCACACATTGATAGACACAGGTTGTGCACCAACTTGAGAGGAATTCTGTTCTTATAAAGATTGTTGGACGGTCACCCGAAAACCAGAATGATTTAGGGCAATGGGGTTGGGACCAATCTGGTAGGATTTTGGCCACACCCGGAGTGGCCAGTGCTCTGGGGAAGGTTCTACAGGGGGGGGCATTAATCGAACCATACGACTTGGGGCAATATGGGTATCAAAATTAATGGTTTTTGATACTGGTAATGAAAATGGCCATTTTGACAGGATTGGCCACAATCTGGAGTGGCCGGTGCCCTCAGGGAGGTTCTCCCGGGAGGACATTTATCGAACCATGCGACTTGGGGCAATATGGGTATCAAAATTCATGGTTTTTGATACTGGTAATGAAAATGGCCATTTTGACAGGATTGGCCACACCCGGAGTGGCCAATGCCCTGAGGAAAGGTTCGACCGGGGACTTTTATCGAACCATGCGACTTGAGGCAATGTCGTTTTTGAGACTGGACATGAAATTTGCCATTTCGATAGTGGTTGTAAGGTTCATGATTTCCGGATGCCGTTTTTTTCTGGGGGGGATAGACATTTTCCGAACCATACTTGTTTTGGCAATAGTTTCGTTTTCTGGCAATTTATTTTCACAGAGATATCAATGATTGAAGACATTAAATTAGTATTAATTATCAAGCATTAAATAAATTGGCAAAGAATTAAAAAAATATAAATAACAATAGAATGATTTTTAGAGTTTTGTACAAAGTTCTTTGACTTATTGGTCATGTAGAACATAACCACCTGCACCTTTTTTTTTCGTTGCCAGCTAGAGCTTCTTCTCGCTCGCGGGCAAAAAATCGCTGGCAACAGTGCCTGCGGCACATTCTGAAATGCCGCGCGGCGTGTACCTTTGAAAAAAACGGACAATACCAACACACAAAAGTGCTCGTACTGAAGCTAAAAAACCAAAACCGCGGTGTTTGTTGTCACTGGCACAAGGGAAGCTTGCTATGATCGCGTTTGTCATAAACGCTTGTTTGATTACAAACTTACAAACATATTGTACGATTGAAAATATTCTTTTGGTGAAAATTGCGTTTTTTATTTCCTTTGGAAATCATATCATTTATAATACATTGCTTTCATCATAAGACTTTCTTTTGTGCTGACGTTATAAATAAACAAAGTCGATGTTATGAATTGAAAAAGGTTCTACCATTGTTATATTCTTTAGTAAGAAAGGCTCTATCTCACCCCAGGTGGGATTAAATCGGGTTTTTATTTAAAATTTTGCTTAGGCTTACGCAAATTTTGTTTCAAGTTCATGTTAATCCCTCCTTTCAGAATATCTCAAAATATCAGATTACAAAATAATGCTAAAAGGAGAATGGGCAAAATGTGTATGGGAGCTGGTCCAAGAATGTACACGATCGAGATCGACTCTTTTCGAAAGATCTCACCGAGACATGCAAAAAAGTCTTCTGGACCAACTCTCTAAACCCCGGTGTTCAAACGTAACAAACTGTTGATGTTTGAGCATTTTGTATAAAAATGCACAATAAATCATATTTCTGCATTTTTGAAAATCACTCCTGAAACCTATATTTAATTATGAATTTCGATCATCTGGAATTCATTCGACGCGTATTAGCCATCTTCTTGAGTTCTGATATGCCTTAGCATGATTAAATCATGTATTTTGTGTTTTTTTATCCGTTTGAACCGTATTAAAGTACCTTTAATTCAGTATTCTTCCATACCCATACCCCATAGGATGGCTCGAGATGATCGATTTTTCAGAACACATTTTTTCGGTTTCTTTTAGGCCCCTAAACAACTCCTTAAAATTTGGGAGCGATTGGTTGCATCCACACTTTGCGCATTGGATTTCAATTTTGTATGGGAATTAGTATGAAAAACCCCTCTCAAAACTTGATTTTGATCATTTTTATTTTCCAATAAATTTTTCAAACCAACAGAATAGTGTTCAAATTGAGAAAATTCTCTAAAACTTTCCCGAAAAAAGTATTGTGCTATCTTGCTCCTGTCATTAGATACAGCGTGCTCAAAACTGGTCTAAAACGTGATTTCCGAGCAAAACACACGTTTTAGACCAGTTTTGGGGACGCTGTATCTTTTGGCAGGAGCAAGATAGCACAATATTTTCTTGGGGAAAGTTTTAGAGAATTTTCACAATTTTAACGCTATTCTGTTGGTTTGAAAAGTTTAGTGGAAAATAAAATGATAAAAATCGAAATGTAATAAAGAGGATTTCTCCATACTTATTCCCATACAAAATTGAAATGTAATGCGCAAAGTGTGGACGCAACCAAAAAAATCAAATTAAATTATTCGCTCTACAGTATTGCCTTCAAGCTCTCGATTGTGAGATTCCTACTCGAAACTAGGTGTCCGAAGGCTTGATTGTTGAGGCAATTGCAAACTTCTTTTTACACCTAAGCTTCCATCCACGCCGGGATTCGAACTGACGACCTTTGGATTGTGAGTCCAACTGCCTACCAGCGACTCCACCGAGACAGAACCCAGGGAGACGACTCATTAGGGTGTAATATGGTTGTATGGAAAAAAATAAAGTTGTCCAAATTTAGTGAGCACAGCACTTTTTTAGTTCCTTCTGGAGTCCTAAACAACTCCCCAAAGTTTGGGACCGATTGGTTTAGTCCTCACTTTGCGCAAAGCGATTCAATTTTCCATATAAATTTGTATGGGGAAAATCATTTTTTTGGATTTTGATATTTATCAAATCCACGTTTCATGCTATATCAAAACCGGACTCATATTCGGATGCTCTGGAATGTCCTCTACAACTTTGCCGAAGAGAGTATGGTGCTAGCTTGCCCCTAAAAAAAGATACAACGTTTTCAAAACTCGTCTAAAACGTGTTTTTTACTCGAAAATCACGTTTTAGACGAGTTTTGAGGACGCTATATCTTCTCTCAGGAGCAAGTTAGCACCATACTCTCTTCGGCAAAGTTGTAGAGGACATTCCAGAGCATCCGAATATGAGTCCGGTTTTGATATAGCATGAAACGTGGATTTGATAAATATCAAAATCCAAAAAAATGATTTTCCCCATACAAATTTATATGGAAAATTGAATCGCTTTGCGCAAAGTGAGGACTAAACCAATCGGTCCCAAACTTTGGGGAGTTGTTTAGGACCCCAAAAGGAACTGAAAAAGTGCTGTGCTGGAAAATAGATTTTGATATTACACCCTAACGACTCATACACCTGGACTGAGCTATCGACCTAACCCTTTAGGCTAGACCGGGGCCAACATTTACTTCCCCGTCTGACGGAAGGCGTGATCAGACAAATCTCGTCTCAAAATTTGCCACCGGGATCTTCTGGGATCAAACCCAGGCCGACTGGGTGAGAGGCAACCACGCTTACCCCTTCACCACGGTCTCGACGCAACCAATCGCTCCCAAATTTTAGGGGGTTGTTTTGAGACCTAAAAGGCATCAACAAAACTTTGTTCTGGTTTGATTAAATCAACGACGAGCCAGTCTAATGCGGGTATGTCCCGGGGGTCAAAAACCGTCGACCTCTTGCTTGTTACGGCGGTCGGCCCATCACCGGTCATGACTTCAAGCAGTTCTTGGATGACTCAGATCATCCCAGTAAGTTGTTACAATAATGCACTGTAGCCTACCACACTAACTAAAGCAGACTGGGTAGAATTCGTTGTCAAAATCTTGCAGTTTCGACTTGTTTCTTTCGTATGCATGTTGCACAATTCCTGGAAGTTTCTGACGGACTAGAGCATTCCAGATGTTCCAGAACCATGCTAAAATAATTTAATAACATAACTAAACAAATTACAATTGATTTATTTTGAAAATTCTCAGACAAGTAACGAAATCCCAAAGATTCTTAATTTATGTCATGGGCATTCGTTTTTTAAACGATTCTCAATTTAAACACCCCCATTTCGCAGTGGAAATCAAGAATATGGTGTACCTTAACAAAACTCCTTGAGCCCCTATCACCTTCAAACTCAAGAGCACTCATTCGGTAAATTACGCACTTCATAATAATCGTTCACACGTGGCTGGGTCATGTTTGCAATTAGTTTTATTTCTCACCGAAATGTCGGCGCTGTTGTTGTTAAAAGCCCGGTCTAGGTCATGCTCCGATTAATGGGAACGAGAATGGGAATTTTCCTTGCAGTCATTTTGGTACCGTCACTTGGGGTAGGATTTTTTTTTAAATATTTGAATCTTCTCTTTTAAGCTATCTTTTTTGCATTATTTTAGGAAATTTTATGTTATATTACACCCTGAAATTACAGAAATTACAAGAAATTACATGCTTTTATTTGGCTTATCTCCTTTCCATTCTTCATCGGTCTGATGGCCGAGCGAGCAAAGGTGCCAGCCAACACGAGTTTCACACATGCAAAGCAAGTCAACTCTACCGCACGGTGGAGCCACGGTTGTGTTTCAGCAATTTTCCTGATTGCGAAAAAAATTGTCGACGGCACGTTTCTGCTTGCGGTCAAATGACCAAAGAAGCCCATAAATGAAATTGAATTCGCTTGGTGGTGCGTAGGGGATCCGCAATTGAAAAGAAAATTGTGGAAGTTTTTCCAGGAAAAGTGGACAAAAATCGCTTTTATTTTTTATATTTTTTTTATATTAAGTTTTTTATTGATTTTTTTTTTATTTCTTCAACCTTGTTTCACCACAAATTTCAACACTGCTCATAATTGGTAATAATCCCACGAAAAAAATGGGCCCACAAATTGGACCATTTTCGCTGAACGTCGTCAAATGGGGGGAAAATTGAATCTGTCAGCGGAACAACTAGCCGCCGGTAATGAAGGGTGCGGCCGGAGGCTGCTCGTTTGTTCCGTCGCCGGTCATGGCCAACTTGGTGATCTGTGTGTGGGTGGGTATGTGTGTACCTAGGACAATTATCGCCGCAAGGGAAAGGAACATGGGGAGGAAAAAATGCCCCAAAATGACCCAGCCACGGAACTCGACCCCGGTAAAATGGATAATTGTGTAAACGCGTTATGGGTCTGTTGTTACGGGTTCTCGTTTTTCCGGCAGCGATTTCGTTCATTTGGTCTGTTTGGCATGTTCTCGTAAAGGTAGGAGATTTTTTTGTTGTCTTGTAGAATAGGTCATTTTTTTTCGTAAACGTGTACAGCTTTATACATGGCTTTAACGAGTTAAGATTAAATATGTGATAAATATCCAATAGACTTGTAGCAACCATCAAATCGTTGTAGATTCTTTCACCAACCAATCCAATTCAGGTACTTTCACTCGTACTCCAATCCAGCGAGACAGTGAAACTGTCTAGTCTCGACTGCCTTCAACCCCGTTTCAAGCAATTCATCGAATTGCTAAGCTCTCATGTTTATCGTCAATTTAGCCTTAGCTTAGCAGAAGAACTTGTCCGCCTCCGCAAAAGGAAAAAAAACCTTTTCAAACAGGAAAATATTATCGATTCCTTCCCCAGGGGCGACGCCACTCGTCCCGGCCAGATACAAGGTCCCAGAATCGAGAATCCTCCCCGAAATTCTCATCCGTCTGAAGCGGGGAGCGCACCCGAATTGATGAAAAGAAATTTTATTTTTATTGAATTGATTGCCTTTATTGTACGATTTACTTCGCCCCAGCCGAGCTTATCCCCATCCCATCCACTTTGGGCAAGAACTTTTCATCGTTTGTCGTTTTTCATCGGAATCCGGCACCGTTTTTCCAAACCAATTTGGGCGCGAAAGCAGTTCCAGAGGTTCCGGCCCCGCCCCGCAGGGTTAACAAAATGTGTCTGTACCGAAGACGGAGGTTTTGCGTTTGAAGAATTTCCAAATTAAACCCGCCACCATCAGTCGGCGTCGTCGTCTGGTTGATTTTTCCGGTTCGGAAAATGGAATCGCAGGAATCGCCTCTTAAATTCGGCAGCTGCACAATTTGGGGCCGGGGGGTGGTTGTTTTAGTCCCTGAAGAAATTATCCCGGCTCAGCTCTGATGAGATCAAAGTGAGACCCCAGCTCCGATTCTTGTAGAATTTTGATGATCGAGTGGAATTTGGAGAAGGCTGCTACGGCAGGCGGCTGCGTCTCTATTTGATAAAGGAACCGTTTCCTGGAAGGTGCCGAACTGCTTTTTGGGAAATGTTTAACGGTAATTGAGTTTAAATTAACAAATTGTGATGTTAAGCTGGCTGAAATGAATTTGTCATTAGAGACTAACAGTACATATCGATGTAGGGTTTTTTCTCAAAATTTATTTTCCCTAAAAGAGCACTCAGCTAGCAAAATCTAAACGTAGAAATATGTCCCAAGTAACATTTTCAGTTTTGTACCTATCTTGAGGAGAGATTGAAGTTATCTTAGCTAAAAATGACCATAAAGCCATTTTATCTCCAGGACAACAATAAATCAGCATTAAACCTGAGTTAAGAGCAAAGTGGACTGTTTTAGGAGGTTATCATGACCATTTATTAGGAGTCATCTAAAACTCATCAGCATAGACATTGATTTTTAAAACACTCTGCAGGTGTATTTAATTGCTTAAATAAAACTTATGCTCAAGCTTCTTAAACTTATAACCGCACAGAAGAGGTTTTCAAGACTGAAATAAACTTTCATTAAAGATGTTTTCTCTCGTTGAAGATAAAATTGATTTGTCGAAGGAAAATCAGCTCTAATTATAATCTCGTTAAATTCAATAATTCTTTATGAAATAAATCACAAATGGCCAATGAAAAAAGATAAAATTATATTGATAACTAATAATAATATCAAAATAATAAATTACTGTGACTTTACGCAGCCGTTCTAACTGAAAAATTCTTGCCATCAAAATTTCACTGGTCAGTTTTCTTAGATACCTCGAAAAAATATGCATCAAAGGCATGAATCGTTCAAAATTGCATCGATTTTTTATTTTGATGGACCGATTAATTATTTTTTTTCTGAAAAATCAACATGGCTTCCATTTTTGGCCGTTGCTTTTTCGTGTTAATATGGCTGAACTCATAAAAACTATTCTCTCTTACTCAAAGCAGTTATTAGGGCCATTTTTCTTAAGAAGCTCTTGTATAAGAAACTTTAAGAGCTTTGTTTCTTGCGAAGCTCTTGTTCAAGATTAAGCAAGAACATGTAGACTGCAGTGAGCTTTAAGGCGATTTTAACCAAGAGCAAAAGGCGTAGTACTGCGACCGTAGCGCATGCGAATTTTAGTTAGCAGGAGGTAGATCCAAAACGTTTTTATGGTTATTTTTTCATCGTTGGATAAAAAACAAAATACATTTTTTTTCATATTCTTTATTCATTTATTTGATTGGGATCATCATAAATTTTCCTCGCATAAAGGAATTTACCGTCGACACAACAACACTGATTTTAATAAACAACACAAGACCAACGTTAAAACACTAGCACTCCGCGACGAATTTATCCGCTTCTCGGAACGCCTTATCCAGCTTATCCTCGAAAGGCTCTGACGGACAAACGGATGGCCTGACTGATGATTTGTAGCTTGTCGATTCTGCGCGTCGGCTTCACGGTAGCTACGGAATCGGCGCCCATGATGATTCTCGTGTTACTCGATCAACACGTGCCGGAAAAAAACATCTACTGCTCATGCATGTCAATGGACCAAATCGGCATGTACTCGATCACCCTCGGATAGGTGTACTCCGTTACATCCGCGCTGGAGCCGGAAACGGGCGAAAAGTATCACTTGTTTACCGGGATCACAAATTTTGGTAAAAGTTTCTTTGACACTAAACCGACCGACTGTACAAAAAAATTTGATTTGACAGATCAAGTTCAAATAATCTGGAAATATGCTTTCATAGAACAAAGTAGTTTTAATTTAGTTTCAAAGCAGTTTTGACAATGCTTAAAAGTCTTATAAATAACCTCTCTGGGATAGCTTTAAGAGAAACAATGAAGTGTGATATAAAACTATGTTCCATGCTCTTAAAGTATTCTTAAAGATATTTTTAAAACTTTCGTATCATAAACCCAGCAAGTTTTGATCAATGTTTTCATAAAACAGAAAAGCAAATTTCAAACCTTTTATAAAACCTGTTAAGAAGTAAAGGCATTTTGCTTGTTACTTGGGTGTACCCTCCCTGCAAAGGCTTATGAATTGATCTCAGTTGAAAGGTTCTCCAAATCTCTGAATTGCAAATGTAACATCCTGGAACAGAACTGCTAAATTCTAATAAAAACACAAATTGAAAAATTGACTAACAGTTTATCGGTTAAAAATGTTAAATAAATGCTACAGCTACAACTTTAAAGAATGGCAAAAAAACAAAGGTTTTCTTGGTGGTCTCAAGGTATGCCAATTAATGAGTAGGAATGTTTTTCCTTTTTTTTTTTGTTTTTTTTTGTAGGTATCTTCTTTCTTTTAATGTATCGTAGAATGTTCAAGAAGTCCAATAACATATTTTCACATAATGTTTCTGTATTTTTAATCCGGCTGAAACTTTTTTGGTGCCTTCGGTATGCCCAAAGAAGCCATATTGCATCATTAGCATGTGCATATACTTTTCCATTTTTGGCAGGAGGGTTTCTCCAATTTTGGCTTTAAAAGTTGTTCTGTCAATGTTATAACATTTAATTTAGTCAGATATTTGTGCAAAAACACGTTATAAACGTCAAATATCATTTTAAACTCCAATTTCCACATACCCTCCTGTCACGTGGTTGCTGATTGACATGTGGCGTCCTCTGATCGAGGCAGCCTTCTAAGTGTGCTTTGATTTATCCCTGTACATTTTGCTGGGACCATGAGAATTTCGGTGACGCCGGAATGAATCTGCTTCTAGGTAAGATTAGAGGCCTCGGATCATCTTGCACCCTTCAGAGGAATTGTTTTCCAGACCATCCCCTTGGACTCCATGGTATGCAAAAGTCGTTAAATTTCAACGACAGACTTGTTTAGAACAATGTACCCAATTGCTCAAGTTTTACGGGTTAATTCCCATTTAAACTTGTTTCTGCTCAATGCAAACCAATTTTCAACCAAATGGGCTGAAATTTGGGCTGGAGGCCCCATTTTGAGTACTCTTTCGGGCAATCTCATATACTTTTTGATTTGAGCAATTTTATTTTTTTTTTGACCCGGGCTAAGTGCATATACTTTTACATACAATTTTGGCAGCTGTCCATAAAAAAATGATATATGAATTTGAAAAAAAATGAAAAAATAAAATTGAAGGAATTTTTTGGTGTCTTCAGCAAAGTTGAAGGTATCGATAAGGACTAAACTGAAAAAAAATGACAAAGGGTAAATTTTTTTTGGTGATTTTTAATTTCAGTTTTTGCCACTTGATTTGCAAAAAAAAAACAATATTTTTATTTATTTTTTTCATTTTCTGATATGTTTTAGGAGACATCAAATACGAACGTTTAGAAATTTCCAGAATGGGCGAAATAAAATTTGACCGAGTTATGTTTTTTTGAATCGATACTGATTTTTTTCAAAAAAACCAAAATACTGGTCTCAAAAAAATTTCAACTTTACTTTTTCGATTTAAAACCGAATTTGCAATCAAAAAGTACAGTAGTAAAATTTTGATAAATGGAACCGTTTTCAAGTTAAAGCCATTCTTAGGTAACTTTTTTGGAAAATAGTTTTAGTTATTCATTTTTGCCTTCCTCACCTCAATGAGAAAAGGCTACAAAATCACTCGAAAACTGAACTTCTTTATTCGACCTCCTAGATCCACCTTCACGTGTACCTTTTGACTCAGAATCAAATTCTGAACAAATGTCTGTGCGTGTAAATGTCTGTAAGTCCGTGTACCGACAAATATGCACACGATTACACACTTGCAGTACCGATTTAGACCGTTTTGGTCTCTTTCGATCCGTCTTAGAGTCCCACAAGACCCTAGTTAATATTATGAAGTTTAAAAAAGTACTTCAAAAGTTATGCTGAAAAAACTATTTCAGTTATACTTCGGAAGATTGTAAAAGGGTGTTTTTTATAAGAAACCCGTCATATTGTTAGAAAGGTATTGAAAGACCTTTCCAACACGTTCAAAAGATTGAAGATCTGACTACCCAAATCAAAAGTTATGAGCACCTAAGTGTTATTTATACGCTATTTTGAGACCTATCCAACAAGCCTAAAAGTTTGAAGATCTGATAATCCTAGCAAAAGTTATGAGTACTTTAGTGTTTTTAATACGCATTTTTTTTAGGCCGGATCTCAGATATTTTGATAAAAATAAGTATTATTTATACACTTTTTTGCGGCCGTGTAGCGTAATTAATTTTTCGAAAAAAAAAAATTGTTTTGCCTCCTGATTATTCATGCCGTAAAAACACAAAATTTCTAAATCAAATTTTTGTTTTAAATGAATAAATTCTCTTTTGGGTAATTGCAGATTCAAAAAGTACCGTAAACAGAGGTGACTTTGATATGTTTTAGATTGTTTCGCAAAATACATACAGTTAAACCTCGCATAAGAGTGCCTCGCATATCGACGTCGTCGTGCTATCTTGTCGCACCGCCATTTCGACGTTCCGAGAAAAACGCGTTTTAATGTTTTGCCTTGAATATACAAAAACGAGAGCACGCAATGTTAACAAAAACAAACACGTTTTGTTTGGCTGACCATTCTGTGCGTTGTCCCAAAGTTTGGTTGAAGTTGGTTGCTGGAGTCCCGAGTTATAATTACAAATGTTTACGGTAGTCTAGCTTGTACGTGCGACAAACGCATCCTGACTTTCCTGGCCTGAAATCCCTTTGGCCTTTTGTCGCACTTACATCAATTTTCATGGAGTGACAAGATAGCACGACAAGATTAAAACTACTTTCATATATAAAGTGACAAAAATGCACGGAGTTTTTTTCGGTTTTTGTTGAATATCTCAGGATTGAAATCGAATTTTGGGGATCTGTGAAGGTCAAAAGGTGAGGCATTGTGAGCTGCACAAAATGGCGTTCTTAACTCAATTTGGCCCAAAATGCACGTACGTAGTTAGCACGATGGCGACGATATATGAGTCATTCCACCTGATTCGGTTTTGTCGCAAGAGTTGCATATGCGAGGTACAGGCCTTATGGGATTTTGGCTATATGGGAGACATGGGCTATATTTTTATAAAAAAAATATCTTAACTATTCAAATTTATAGTGTTTTAGAATCGTTATGAATTCAGCTATACAGCTACACAGCTACACCAAATTAACATGTTCTAGGTCATCCGAAACTTCGTCAAGTTAAAGCCTGTGAGTTTTGACTGTGAGTTTTGACCACAGATCATATCTGGATAGCCTCTGGAAGGCTCAGGGACTAGTCTACCGATATGTGGTGATGTTCTGGGTCTTCTGTACAGTCCCGGGAGTTACAGCCGATTGGTCTACCACCGTAACAAGATAGAGGTCGGTAGTTTTTGACCACAGATCATATCCGGATAGCCTCAAGGAGGTTCAGGGACTAGTCTACCGATATGTGGTGATGTTTTGAGTCATCTGTAGAGTCCCGGGAGCTACGTCCGATGGGTCTACCGCCGTAACACGGCAGAGGTCGGTGGTTTTTGACCTCAGATCATATCCGGATAGCCTCAGGGAGGTTCAAGGACTAGTCTATCGATATGTTGTGATGTTTTGGGTCTTCTGTAGAGTCTCGGGAGTTATGACCGATGGGTCTACCGCCGTAATACGGCAGAGGTCGGTGGTTTTTGGCCTCAGATCATATACGGATAGCCTCAGGGAGGTTCAGCGACTAGTCTACCCATATGTGGTGATGTTCTGAGTCTTCTGTACAGTCCCGGGAGTTACGGCCGATGGATCTACCACCGTAACAAATAGAGGTCGGTAGTTTTTGACCCCAGATCATATCCAGATAGCATCGGGGAGGTTCAGGGACTAGTCTACCGATGTGTGGTAATATTCTGGGTCTTTTGTAGAGTCCCGGGAGTTACGGTCAATGTGTCTACAGCCGTAACAAGGCAGAGGTCGGTGGATTTTGACCTCAGATCATATCCAGATAGCCTCAGGGAGGTTCAGAGACTAGTCTACCGATGTGTGGTAATGTGCTGGGTCTTCTGTAGAGTCCCGGTAGTTACGGCCGATTGGTCTACCGCCGTAACAAGATATAGGTCGGAGGTTTACACAAAAATACATCGAAAAATTGCATCGTTAATTAATTAAATAATGTTAGGTTTCTTGAGAAAAACATTATATTTTGATGTAAAAGTTTCAAAAAACATTAAAAAATATGATGACTTAATCAAGTTTTTCAAATTTTAAGTCTTTTGGAAATAAATTGAGATAAAATCATGCAACGACTTGTTTTTGTTTTGAAACGTAAACTTTAAAAAGTATTTGCAAGGGTTTGATTTTCTTTTCTTTGAAACATCATGCCCGTAATGATTGGATTTTAAACTAAATCAAAATCGTGCTCCAAACGCTCGATTGACTCGCCTACATCAATCACAAACATCTTAACTAGTGCCAAGTCAGTCCAAAATAAGAATGAACCCCGTAATCCTCACTGTTCAAGAGCCCATCCTTTTCCAATTACATTCCTGGGAAAATAAATACAACCGAACAAAAAAAAAACCCCCCGGCAAGCAAGAAACACAAAGATTCTACTCAACACTTCAACCGTTCCAAATCATTCGGAATCTTCTCTTCCAAATCACTCAGCCGGGAAAATCCCTTTTGCCGAAAAGTTTTATTGAAAGTGCCCCTCCCGTCCCACCACCTAGTCCGAATTTTCCCAGCAACTTTTTTTTTCACTCCTAACCAACGCAAGACGGATGAAATCACTCAATCTGGCTTAGGCCCCAGCCAGCCAGGGCACGCAATCCTTCGGTTGGCCCCAGCCAGCTCAGCCGGCTAAGAAAGGAAAATTTTTACCTCCGTGCTTTTTTTTCGGCAAGGTGGGAAAACTTGCTCGATGGAAAAAAAAGGAAAGTGAGATTGAAAAGTTACACTCGCAATTTTGTGAGCGAGTCATTTTTTTTTCTTCTAGCTTTTGAATCGGGAAACAACAGGTGAGCAACTCGGGGCTGATGATGGCCAAGGTTGGCAAATCGCTGCCGACTCGGAATGGGTCCCAGATTTGAGGGATTTATCCCGGCTGGTGGCAGGTGTTTGCTGATCCCCGGACGACCCTCCCACGTGGAAAAGTTGGTTTTTGATAAGGGGAAAACGTGGGTTTGAACAGTGTTTGGATTATGAACTGGACAAGTGGAAGAGATGTGATTTAATCAGACACTTATCAGTTAACGTTGAGCTTGTTGAATAATCCACAAGCTTAATTAATTTTCGAGTACTCAAAACTGGTGCAGAAATAATTCAACTCCCACTTAAAACTCATCCAACAGTACTTCATTTCTCGAACCGTTTTTCAAGTACCAACATTCCAAAAACGGGGTGAGGATCGAAAACCCCTCAAACCTGCCTCACTTTCAAACTATTTTCGCGAGAAACTACCCACCATGTTCTTGAAAAACTTACTTAATTACGTATTTCCTGCGTTTCTGTCTAAAAACCCCGTGGACCCTTCATATTTCAGCTGCTGCTGCTGGTGAAAGTTCGTTGCATCAACAACAAACGCCAAGTTCATCATCATGCACAACAAACACGAGTTCCTGGTTGAACTAAGGGGATGGAGGTATTAAGTTCTGAACCAACCCGCTGCGCGGTGGTTTATCAGATTATCGTAAGTTTGCCCTTCCACCCCGGGTACTGAGTCTCACTTACACTGTGTTACAGAAAAAATGTTTATAAGTTTTCACAGAACGCTTATTTATTTACAAATTTATTTGTTTTTTTTTATCATCTAGAAAAATTTAAATTCAAAATATAAAAAAATTTGCCTAGGAAATTAACAAAATAATAATAACAAGAAATTTCAGAATCTTTTATGTTACAACCCAGTGTTCAAACTCCCCTCATAAAGGTTTTCCCACGAAAAGTTGTCCAGGTTGCGTTTCCGCGCTCGTGGTTCACTTTTCACGGAATTCCTCGTGAAAATTTCCCTCGCTGTTTTTGCAATCAACTGCAGTCAAAGTTATGAACGAACAACTTTTCTTATCTGCACGCTCGCGCTGGCTGTCGTGAACACAAACTTAAGGATCCCCACCAGGTGAGGCTACGACGCGACACGGTTTGACGGGTTTTCTTCCACCTGAGGTGCTGCTGTTCGAGAAGCCCTTAACCGAGAGAGAGAGCTGGAACAAGAAAATAAACATGAAACAGCTCAACGTCATCTGCACAAGCGTGTGGGTTCGAAAACTTTGGCAGTTTTCCCCCACCCCGTCGCGAACACTTGTTTAGAATCGAGCTTACAAAGAAAGCTTACCAGCGGCGAGAACTTTTGCCTGTTTGTCGTAAAATGTGTTAACCGTTGCAGTCGGAGTGGTTTGATCTTTACCGCACCTTGGTGCACTTTTTTTGTCTCTAAATGTCACCAAGCGTGAAAACCGCGTTTATCACATGATTTTTGCCTCAACTGACTGAGGAAAGACAATACAATCCAGGGCTGTGGAGTTGGAGTCGGGTAATTTGGGGACCTGGTGTCGGAGTTGGTTAATTTGGAGTCGGAATCATCCAAAATTGAACACAATTTATGAAGTTATTTACTGTCTAGTATTTGACTTTTAAATATTTTAAATTTATTTTTTGAATCACGTGCACTGCACTGCTGTTATAGCTATTTTCGCAAGTTCGTTTGACTTTTTGAAGAAACTATTGAAACTATCAGATCAGTTTAGGTCTTGTTAACTTTGCACATCGTTTCTACAGAACGTAATACAACAAGTGGAACTCTAACTGTTTTCTATTCAGAGCTATGACAATTAACGTTATAAAAGTTTAAGCAAAAAATGTTCGCGTGTAGTGGATCCTTTAATAAAAACTATAAAAAAAATCATTTTTAGACATTTTTAATTTGTGAAATGGCAATTTTATTTAAAATTGAGTGATATATGTCAATTAAATCGATTAACATAAAGTTTACTATTTTTATACTAAAATCTTAGAGTGTTGTTCTTAAAACAAATCATTGGACAAATTAAAAAAAAATAGTCGGGTTGACATTAATATAATTTCAATTTATTTTCAAAATATTCTCGAACATGAAAAAATAACATGGGAAATTTAAAATAATACCATTCAATGGTATCAATACCAAATTTCGGTTTTCGCGAGCCCTTCAAAAAATGTCTAAAGTGTAAGTTAGTACCAATCTTTGGTATTATACCTAATTTTGGTAACGTTTTGTTATTGAGCAAATTGTAAGAAAATTTGACATATTGTTACTTACTAATTACCTAAAAACGCAAATTTACTCCAAATTAAAGCCATCTATTTTATTTTGGTCTAAAAAAAGTCATTTAATGATCTCTAAAAATTAGGGAATACCATTCATTGGTATTGTAAGATAAAAGTGATTCATAAAAAATCTATTTTAAATGATGTTTTACATTCTTAAAAGGATGCTGATACATTTGAAAATGATAAGAAAAACATTCATATATTTAGATTAGTGCGTCAAATTTCCCATCCCGGGAAAAAAATCCCGGGAATTCCCGGGATTTCCCGAAAAAAAAAATAATTCCCGAAATTTAAGCGGAAGTATACATTTTCTTAAATTTTTGGAACTATTTTTTGAAAATGCTTTCAAAATATAATATATGAACAAACACAACATGATTTTGTTCAATTAAATGTATTGTTTAGTTTATTTATATTGAATCAGATTATCAGAAATTATGATATCAGAATTATTTCTGATAATATTAATTTTTGAAGCCTCTGGGAATAGATCTTGCTTAATGATTGTTAAATTATTAAAATTAGGTAAGCTTTTAACAAATTGATGTTATTTCATCCTTACCTTCAAATTAAAATTGAGATTTTTTTACGTTTTTGTTTACCATGATCAAATGAGATCAAATCAAATTTGTGCAAAAAGAATTAATTCAATTGGTTGAATACCTAGTACTAAAGAAATAACAATTTGAACTAAAAGAATTATGGAGCACTAGTGCAACTACAGATAAGAGAAAAGCAGAAAGAATAAGAAATGTGAAAAATAGAAGACTTTTTGTGGAATGATGTTAATTTATCGTATAATTTAAATCATATTACAAAAATACAAAAAAAAATCATTCAAAAATTACTTTCTATTGTTTGTTTTCAAAAAATGCAAAAATATATTCAAAGCTTGCTTCAAATATTTGAAAACATTGGGTTGTTTGGAGTAAAACCAACACTAAAATGCTTCACCATTTGTTCAAGAGCTGAAACCAGTATTGCTAATGAAAAACATAATTTCTGCATGTTTTTTTTCTCATTCAATAAACTGGTCACAGAGGTAAGTTTAAAATTTCTCATAAAAAATACCAAAATACATTTTCTTGTAGTTGAATGATTTTTTACATGCAGTCAAGCTGTTAATTTATCTTCACACATATTTAAACTATTAATGTCGATGTCTTGTATAATTTTGTTGCATAATATTAATTAAAACCAAGATCATAACAATTTTCAATAAATTTCAAATTTCCCGGGAATTCCCGGGATTTCCCGGGAAATTGGCTGAAAATTTCCCGTTTCCCGGGAAATTTGTAACCCCGGGAAATTGGACGCTCTAATTTAGACGATTAACTTTACGACAACACTAGGTTTAACCTAAAAATTTTTAATTTAATATTGTGTGCCTTTTTCATTTTTTGGTATGATTTTATGGTATAACACCATCAATTACTGGACAATCAAGGGCACATTTTGGTATTTGTTATTATGCCAAGCAATACCAAAATATGATATTCCAGTGTTATTTACTCCTGCTCGGGTTTACCAACCGATAAGAATTTTTTCATAAATTATATTTTTAAATGTGGTTTTGGGCTGAATACCAAAATGTCCATGAACGTCTTTTCAAAAAAAATCAAAAGTAATTAAAAAAAATAATTTGAAAATTGTTTATTTCAAATCCTGAAACTTTAATAGTTATTGCGTTACTTAAGGGGTAATGTAAATCGACAAAAAGTCAAAGGTTGGTGCTAGCACACATTTAAGTTTAACTAAAATCTGTTTTCAGGGCATTAACATATACATTTTCATCTATTGTCAGAAACAAATTTGATGACATTTAGTTGTATCATTGCCGAGATATAGTTATTTGAAGTTAGCAGTTTCAAAAAACGGATGCCACGATATCTCAACATTGCCTTACCCAAATCGGCCCAAAATTTTAGTAAGGACTCGTTAAACCGGTCCTGTGTGCCGAGTAACATTTTTTTCCAGGAGTTCTACAAGAGCTCTTCAAGATAGCTACAGCATAGCAGTTTGGACCGCGGTAGGATAAAACTCTCTTTAAGTACTCTTCCAAACTCCTGAAGAAGTATTGAAGAGAATTTTATCCTACCGCGGTCCAAACTGCTATGCTGTAGCTATCTTGAAGAGCTCTTGTAGAACTCCTGGAAAAAATGTTACTTGGGCGGGATATGTCTTGAGAGCCTTCATCTCGAATTTCAGCCAATTTGGTCCATACCATCTCGAGATATCGTGGCACCCGTAAATCAACTCGGTGTTTCGAGAAAAACGCTCAGAAAGTTTGGCAGTCCGCTTTGCGCACGGCAAAATGTTGAGCTTAAAATCGTCTCTAACTCATGTATGTAACCCCTTAAAATGTAGCCTTAAAGTCTGTAAATGTTTTTAAATTGTTTTGATAGTTTATTAACTGTTAATAAAATGAATGAAAATTTAAGATTAATTCATAAAAAATTCCGATTATTCTATCCTTATTAACAAATTATTTTAAAAAAATCTACTGTAAATGCGTTTGAATATGAGTTTTTAGTCCAAAGAATCAACCATTGGAGCATTTCAAACATTGTTGAAAACTACTTCTTAAAACGCTTCGACCACTTCTCTAGTATGATTCCATACATTTCTGTTTCTGTTTATTTCATGTATATCTTTTGTTAAACCAAAAATTACACCTAGCACGTTTTGTATTCGCGGTGTGATTTTTTGTTTTTTGTTTTTTTGTTTTTTGTTTTTTGTTTTTTGTTTTTTGTTTTTTGTTTTTTGTTTTTTGTTTTTTGTTTTTTGTTTTTTGTTTTTTGTTTTTTGTTTTTTGTTTTTTGTTTTTTGTTTTTGTTTTTTTGTTTTTTGTTTTTTGTTTTGTTTTTGTTTTTTGTTTTTGTTTTTGTTTTTGTTTTTTGTTTTTTGTTTTTTGTTTTTGTTTTTGTTTTTTTGTTTTGTTTTTTTGTTTTTGTTTTTTGTTTTTGTTTTTTTTTGTTTTTTGTTTTTTGTTTGTTTTTGTTTTTTGTTTTTTGTTTTTTGTTTTTGTTTTTTGTTTTTGTTTTTGTTTTTGTTTTTTGTTTTTGTTTTTGTTTTTGTTTTTGTTTTTTGTTTTTTGTTTTTGTTTTTGTTTTTGTTTTTTGTTTTTGTTTTTTGTTTTTTGTTTTTGTTTTTGTTTTTGTTTTTGTTTTTTGTTTTTGTTTTTTGTTTTTTGTTTTTGTTTTTGTTTTTGTTTTTTGTTTTTTTTTTTGTTTTTGTTTTTGTTTTTGTTTTTGTTTTTGTTTTTGTTTTTGTTTTTTGTTTTTGTTTTTTGTTTTGTTTTTGTTTTTTGTTTTTTGTTTTTGTTTTTTGTTTTTGTTTTTGTTTTTTGTTTTTTTGTTTTTGTTTTTTGTTTTTGTTTTTGTTTTTTTGTTTTTTGTTTTTGTTTTTGTTTTTTGTTTTTGTTTTTGTTTTTTGTTTTTTGTTTTTGTTTTTTGTTTTTTGTTTTTTGTTTTTTGTTTTTTGTTTTTTGTTTTTTGTTTTTTGTTTTTTGTTTTTTGTTTTTGTTTTTTGTTTTTTGTTTTTTGTTTTTTGTTTGTTTTTGTTTTTGTTTTTTGTTTTTGTTTTTTGTTTTTGTTTTTGTTTTTTGTTTTTTGTTTTTGTTTTTTGTTTTTGTTTTTTGTTTTTTGTTTTTTGTTTTTTGTTTTTTGTTTTTTGTTTTTTGTTTTTTGTTTTTTGTTTTTTGTTTTTTGTTTTTTGTTTTTTGTTTTTTGTTTTTTGTTTTTTGTTTTTTGTTTTTTGTTTTTTGTTTTTTGTTTTAGTTTAGAATGTTATCTAGCTTTGCTCCAGAGTATGAAAAACGTACACCTGAGCTAGTTTTCAACTGAATGTTTTCAAAATGGTAATTGTGACATGGATGCACAATAGAGACGTCTTGTTTTCCTGATAAATTACTTACGTGCCATTGAGCCAAAACACCAAGGTATCGTGCACGAAAGCAATGTTGACAATTGAGCTAGTGTTTATGTGTGTTTGTGTGTGTAGTGTAACGTAAACCGATGAAAAACAAGCTCTCTTACCGGCTGTTATTTTTCATGTTTTGATATTGTTTATTGTGCGGTGAGCGAGGTGACATTTAAAACCTGTCGGGAGGGTGTGTGGTCCCGGAAGATCGGCCGATTAAAGCACGATTCCAGCACCGGGGATTTGATTTGCATAAATGTAATGGTTATTGCATGATAATGCGATAACCATTACATTTAATCAATCAACAATGTGTTAATTTGATGCAGTCAGAATGGGTGTCATGTTTGGTAATTATGTAAATATTTTTTTACTCGCTGAAACTAGTTTTTAAAATATATAATGCATATTTATTAGTTGAGGTAGGTTTAGGTTGTGTTGAATAATAACATCCTGGGGGTTTTTTGCGTTTGCGTTTGAGCATCAACTAGATTTGTTGCCTCAATAAAATGAATCGGAAACAAAAACATTCCTCAATATAACGTAAATTTATGGCCCACTCTCTTTCGCTGCTCAGTGCCATCGAATCGGGTTTATTAACTTAAAATTAATGTCAACATGCACAAATTGACACAACGTTATTGGAGGCAGCTCTAACAAAAAACTTTTTGTCACTTGAATTTATTTTACGAGAGTGCCCCGTATCCAGGTCATCGTAAAAATATTTATGTTTTGCTTTGTGCAATCAAAACATTGGCATGCGTCGTCGTCTACGTATAATTTCATCACAGAGCTTCAAACAGCTGTTAAAGCACTCACCCTCTCTCTCTCTCTGGCAATGTTGCCAAACCGGGCAGACGCAAAAGTTGGCAGCTCTGGGGCCCAGATAAAATCCCACACGCGACCATCTGTTTTGGCACTGGTTCAGGATCGGAGGAAGATGGGCGAGCTGCTTTTTGCATGTGAACTCTCCAGGGTAATGTTATTTTGCGATACATGAATCACGTCCGATGACATATTCACGGTGCGCACAGGGTTTTTGGAACTGGCAGGGTTGCCGGTATCACGGTGATTGGTTACGCTATTATGATTGAATTCTAGAAATTACAAGCGCACGGGCATCGATTTAAAATGCGCTGAAAAATAATGCTTAAACCAGATCAGTTGTAGATAGGTAACAGTCATTTGCCTCCAACGGCGCCCGCCACGTTAGTTTGTAGATCTCGATTTTAAAGGACAGGAATGTTAGTAAGCACAGAATGCTACTAGGGCTAGAATTGATTTTTAGTTATTTGAATTTTTATGTTTTTTTTTTTGAGTCTTTGATTGATGCCTTAAGTTTAATTTCAGTTTTCATTTAAGCTTCTCAAAAAATCATTGTTTTTGTTCGATGCTGTCAGGAACCCTGCCCCCAATGCCTAACGAAACCAGCTGAATACAGTCATTCCATGGATTACCCGGCAGTTCGCTGTTGGGACTTTGGGAATTTGGGAAAAATGGGAGCGACTACAGGAAACACGAATCAGCCATATGATTCCATTTCAAAGAGGGGTGGGGAGGGATGTTATTTCAATATTTTTTGTGCATGTCTTTTCCCATCAAAAGCGCCAATTCCAATTGGAATGACAGAATCGGGCCTGGTTTATCCGAATGAAAAACTCTTTTTTGCCTTGAATTTCCTGCTATCGCTAACGAAACGTCCTTTTTTGTTCGGAACCCCTTTCCTGAAGAGCTTGTGTTTGGAATGGCTATCGCGCGTGTTTCGGCCAATCCAATGATAACTGCAAATATTTACTCAGTTTGGGGGGCGCACGCGATGGGGATACTCGGAACGAAGCCCGGCTGTGTGCGTTTCCGATTCCGGGAGAGTGCAATTTGGATTCGGCACCCCAGATATCTCTAATTTGGCGCTGCAAACCAAACAGGTAGATTTGATTTGAGGATTTTTTTTGGTTTCATTCTAAAATGCAATTAGTTAAGCCATTTGATATCTGTTGAATGGGATTAGATTGCAGTCAATTCGGAACTTTTGCTAAATCATGCTCAGTTTTGCCAATTTGGCTGGTGTTTTGAGTGCTTGTTTTATTAAATAAATAAATTAATAAAATTTAGCAATAATTTGCTATAGAAATATTCCTGCATTTTAAATGACAGTCATTATGAATCGCTTTTTTCCCTTGCTCCAGATACAAAGAGAGTCTTCTTAATGCAATTAAATACAATTTCCCCCACTAGCAATTGAAAAGCATAAATCGCCAAGTGCACTCCCGGGAATGATGACCTCCTGCACCTTTCAACAGCGCCAGCTGCGCCCATGTCCTGACTCCCATTAATCAGACAGCAAACAAGCTCGAGCTTTCTGCACCCCCCAGCTGGCAACCGTGCCAACTTCTCTCCCAGACCAAGCTCATTTGTAGCAACACACACACTAAGATAAACATTTTATTCCAACGGCCACTAATCTTCGCGCCATCATCCCGGGCTGGGAAATTAATCAAGTGAAAAATATAAGCTGCAACTTTTGTGCACTGTGAAATTACAAATCTCGCGCGAAAAGAGTGAAATAAGAGGGTGAAGTGACACCAGTTGAGAAAAAAAGAGTTCAACACTGTAGCGACTGAATGGGGCATTTCTAGCGCGAACATTATATTCAGAGTAGTTATTTGTTTTGATGGGGTACTTGGAGCTTTTTTGAGCAATCTGAAATTTTATTTATTAATTTATTATTTTCGTTCTAATGATTTAGAAAGTAACGAATTAAATATTTTATTTTAAAAAAGGAAAAAAAAAATTACTATTTTCCTACACCCTACCGTCACCCTATGAAAAGAGGGAACATCTGCGAGGAAAAACTTTCGTGACATGAGCGCTCCATCTTGTTGCGAATTTTGCACCATTCATCTACAAGTCCCACGGCGCGCCTGAGCTCACATTCGCTCTAACTGTGGTGCCTGGTATGTGCCTCACAACGTTTGGAATTATTTTCATTTGGTTGGTGCACTGAGATAAGCTGAATCCTCTGCACTCTTTATCAGTAATTTTTCGATATTTTATAATTTCTGTCATAATTTCAGAAAATTAACTATTTTTCGAATATTAACAATTTGACAACAACTGTATATTTTCAATTCGTTTTAATTTAGGATTTTTTTTTGAACCTAACTTGATTGATCGTGATCCAATATTGGTTTTTGCATTTGTCGGTTTTTCAGAATTCTGACCCTTTTTAACTTTTCAAAAGTAACTTTAAATTTCCAGATTAATTTACAAAATATTGATGCAAAAAAATATTAAAAAATGGTTAAGACGCCATTAAAGTTAAGCTTAAAGGTAAAAAAATCAGTGTGTCTTTCATTTGTTTTGTCAACACTAAAACCAAAACAATCTCGCAAAGTATTACTTTTTAATATACAATATCAGAAATGTGAAAAAGTCCTGCAATGAACTTCAAATCACTGTTATTTTTGTTGGCCATTTTATCAAAGAAAAAATGCTTTGGAAATTCATATCTTTTAATTTTCGTGGTGGTTTTGACAGCCATAGGGGAAATAAACCCATTTTAAGCCTAATAAGCGGTCGTGTTTGAATGATGCTGGATAATCTGGAGGTGTCCTTGAAATTTACTAAAACCAAGTACACCAACAAGTAGAGCAATTTTTTGTGAACACTTCTGTTTATTTTCACTTTTACTATTAAGTTATTTTATTCCTTTTACAAGCATTTGAAAAAAATATTTCCAAGGTGTATTCTAATCAAACGAGTGCATTGGGCCACGCCTGTTTTCCTATTTTCAGCATTGTTCTTTTTTTCTTCCAGCACTCTTGTGGGTCTTCTTAGAGCTGCCAAAATTGATGAAATGTTAAGCTAACACTCACGAAAAGTAGCATTTATAGGAAAAAATTCCTGGCATCACTGGCTCACACCAACAGGCGCTGGCTGGTGGTGTTGGTGGCCACCCTTTGTTCTTTATTTGGCTTCGCTTTTCGCTCGATTTTCTTCAGCCTTCGATTGGAATGGGTCTTCAAAAGCCAAACGTCAAAAGACTTGGCGCGTTATTTTTTTTTGTGCTTGCTAATTATTTACTTGTTTCGGAATTATTTTTCAGGTTTTTGACCAACTAATGTACAAAAGAACATGTTGCCGAAAGTTGGGGGCAATTTTGTATCGAAAGTGTGAAAAAGTAAGCGAAAGTGAAAAGTTGATTCATTAAGCGTTTGAGGGTATCTCGCGTGATTCACTGTGTGTGACAACAAAATGATGAGAAATGGTCTCGCAAAATAGAAATTATGATCAAAAGTGCATTAAATTTGATCATTTAGACCAGTAAATGGCCTACATTTGCGTGCTTACTAGAGGCGGTGCTGTTGCTGGTAAGTTTAAAGCCTAAATAGTATTTTTGGAGCTTTAATCGAGCATCAATCTCTTCACATGACGAAGATAGGTGTTTGATTGGAAAGGGTATATTTCACCTAGTTTCTCTTGTCAAAATAAAAAAAAGTGTATTTATTTCGTCAAATGAATCATTACAAAACTTGGTTTTATTTTTATGAAGAAGAAATTTATGTCACTATTGCAATACTAAACTATTTTAAAAACCTTATAGCAATATACACACAAATATAAAAAAATCGATTTAAGCTAGGAATCATTAAAATTAGTTGTGTTTAGGCTGGTACAAATTTCATTTAAAAGTTTTTGTCCCCCCCCTCCCCCCCCTTGAAGTTGATCCAAAAAATCAGGGGGCAAAAAAAAATATTTGTACGAAAAAAAATCAAAATTTCAATATGAATTTATGTGCAATTAGCTGAAATTGATTTAAAATGCATTCCCCTGCGTTTAAAGTTTAATAGTAGTTTATGCAACAAGTTGCAAAAAGAGGATTTTTTCAGCACGAGTCGTACATTTATCCAACGAGGTTCACCGAGTTGGATAAATACGAAGAGTGCTGAAAAAATCAAGTTTTGCAACGAGTTCAATACAACATTTTTTGCAATTCCAAAAAACACACACTGAGTGAAATTTTATGTCAAATTTTCATGTATTTTGTCAATAAATCATTTAAATCAAAAAAAATGTTGAAAAGTGTTACTTTTCGAAACAAGTGCTGAAAAGTTCAACTTTTCAGCACCCATTTGAGTGCTGAAAAGTAGAACTTTTCAGCATTTATTTTGAAAAGTGTTGCTATTCGATTCTGTTATTTTTGGTACAGAAAAGTAGGCCATTCCGTCGTTCAAGAATGACAGGAAAAGTAAGTAGTTTCACGACGGAATTGCAAAAAATCATTTTTAGTATGTTTGGGATTGATTTAAACATCTTTTGAATTTTTGAAGATGTTTGATGTTTAGTATCGCAAAAATTTTTGTTTTGTTTTTTATTTGTTTTTGACAAATCTTACTTTTTTGAAAACTTATGATTGCAAAACAACTGAACTAGTGAAAGATGCATTTTAAATCGCTTTTTGCATTTAAATATTAAAACTATGGTTTGTTATTTAAATTTTTAATATTTTTTAATTTCTAATGCAGCTAATTCAACATATTGTTTGGATTATGATTATGTATAAAAAGTTGAATCTTTGTTTCAAATCCAAACATTGCTTATGTAAGAATCTTATTCTTATCGCTCTATATTGTTTTAAAAACTGAAATTTTTTTTAAGAAATCAAAATTATTGTAAAATACAAAAAAACTTAGATTATTGTCAAAAAATGTACAAAAAATCACTTAATTTAAATTTCTTACATTTAAAACTATGTTTACTTAAAATTGATGTTTTTTTTGAGGAACTTGATAAGAATGATTTGCTCATTAAATGAGTAAGCAAAAACTAATGTAGTGATAAAATTTTGTTTTTTGAAAAAAGCTCTAAGAAACAAATGATTCATGCTAAAAATACAATACTGCAAATATTTTTTTCAAGAAACCAAAAAGCAAAACATATTTTTTTTTCAAAAACATAAAGTGTGAAGAACAACGGATTGAAAACTATTTAAAATGTATTTTTTACAAATTTTAAATTTTGTTTGAGTTCAAACCCATTTTAAAATATGTTGTTAAATATTTGTAAAAAGGTGCACAACAACGCTGATAGTATTATTTTTTTTGTAAATTAGGCTGGCACAAATTTTAGTAAAAGTTTAAAGTTGGCCCGAAAAATCAAGGGGCAAAAAAATATTTTTTCAAAAAAAAAAAATCAATCAGTTGAAATCAATTTAAAATACGTTTCCCTGCGTTTAGAATCGCTTTTAGCATATTTGAGTTGATTTAAAAATCTTTTGAATTTTTTTGATGTTTAAGTTTTTTTTTCGCTGAAATTTTTGTCTTTCATTTTTTGAAAGAGCAATTCCAGCTCAGTACCAGGATTTTTTCTGGTACTTTTGTACCCGACCCTCTTCGATTTCAATGAAACTTTTTAGACAGGTTATCCTAGGCTATTTAAGCCATTTTTGTGTATATGGAGCCAACCCAAGTAACATTTAAAAAAAAAATATCAGGGTTCTGAAAACCCACATCCAACCTAAAAAGGCTTCTATGGCCTACTTTAAACCCAAAATGTTATACTAGGGAATCGTACTCAAAAATGTCCTTTAGGGAGGGTGTAAGATATTTAAATATTTTAGTATTTTGTAATTTATAAATTACTGTAACTCAAAGTCAAATCGTATCAAAAAGTGTTCAAAGACAAACTTGTAGAAAATTGGACGGGCTTTCTGAAAAAATACACTGAAATAAAAATACACGCTACTTCTATGAGATTTTTTGATCTTTAAGTTTAAAAGTGAAATTTTAACGTAATGTCACGATTTTTTCTCGTTCGTTTCTTTTGTGTACAAAAAAAAACTCACGGAAAATTTAGGATGATACGTCTCTCCTAAAAAAAACACAAAAATCATTTACTAAAACTGTTTTTTTAAGTGGTTTACACGTCGAAATAATTAAAACTGAAAGTAAAAATCGATTCCCCAGACAATTTTACTTAAATGTTGGAAAAAATAGGTTTTTTGGTGATTTTGGCAATTTCTATAAGACAGAATTGATTTTTCAGTCTCGAAAATATTTTTACCGGAAAACTCGATCAATTTCCCATAAGTTTGTCTTTGACAATTTTTTAAACAATACCTTTACAATTTTAAACAAAATGAAAATTAAATAAATCAAATGAACACATTATTGAAGGTTACCTTTGTTTTTTTTTATCACGTTTAAATATTCATTCTAGTAGTTTTCATGTCAAATAATTAACTTTTCCTCAAACAAAACAACACCCTAAAATTCCAGTTCACCTCAACCCGCGCCCCGCTACAAATGTCGCCAACTGGTAATCCGCTTTGGCCCGGGCTTAGCCGGCACTTGACTTGGTCTGCAACCATCGTCCACGTGCCACGTCCAGCTTCCTCAAAGACCCCCAGCACTGCTGCTGCTGCTGTCGGCTCACCGTCAGAACGCTCAACTTTTTCGTCACTAGAATTAATCAAAACTTGGCCCCAGGCCGGATTACGGTGCATTGTGTGTCAGATTTTTTTCGTCCCCTTCTGAAGATATCTCTTTTTTGTGGTGTTACGAGTTTTTAAGGGTGTTGAAAAATTGAGAAAAATTGTTTCGGCTCCCGGGGACATTTCAATTGAAAGTCCAAAGGACAAATTGAGAGGGGGTTTTGTCTTTAAAGTGATGAAACTTTTTTTTTTGCTCACTCATTGAGAGTTTGCGAAAAACTTCCTCCTTGTTTTTCTCAAATGCTTTCCAGAGATTTTGTCATGTCGGCCATAGGAAGAATGACATTTTCAACTCGGATCCAAAATAAAATCTCGTGGCGCAGGGGTAGCGGCTTCGGCTGCCGATCCCGATGATGCTATGAGACGCGGGTTCGATTCCCGCCTTATCCACTGAGCTTCTATCGGATGGTGAAGTAAAACGTCGGTCCCGGTTTCTCCTGTCTCGTCAGAGGCGCTGGAGCAGAAATCCCACGTTAGAGGAAGGCCATGCCCCGGGGGGCGTAGTGCCAATAGTTTCGTTTTTCCAAAATAAAATAGCTTGGTCACCCCCACGAGGAGGGGAGCAAATGGAACGAATCTCTTTTTTGTTTGCAATATGAGAAATGTCAAAGTTGAGCCACATTTTGGGCGTTTCTAATCTGAAAAGGTCACGGAATGCCTTTTTAATTTTCATTTCAAATGACACATTTAATATAGAATTTAATTTTCTACAAACCTTTACAATGCATTAGTCACTCATCTATTCATGATGATTTGTCATACCTGAAAGGTAGAAAAAACAACGTGTTAGTAAAAATTGCACATAAACTGCATCGCTGTCATCACGATAACAATCTCAAGCACTTTCAATCGCAGAACAAAAAGGCGTTATTCCATCATTACTCCAAATTATTCTACCAAAGATAAAATCAGC